>NW_006282378.1:141384-144874 GCF_000327345.1 Myotis davidii
TCCTCCTCTTTCCCACCGCCTTACTTCATCGTCATTATAACAACACTAGCAGCCAACATTTATTGGCCGCTTGCTAAGTGCCAGCTTGGTCCTGAGTGCTAATCATGCATCAGCTCACCTAGCACCACATTTGCCAATCAGTTTCAACAATAATAGAGCTAACCCCATTTTTCCACCTTTATGACTTCTGTCTATGTCAAAACTGTTTCCAAACTCAGAAGGAGAAGAGCGGGTATCACTTATTGTCCCCTCCCCAAAATCCCACCACTTTTTCCAACTCCCTGGTTAAGCATCCTACAAGCCTCCCCTGAAATTCTCTCCCACCGCAGCTAGACATGTTCCATTGTTAAAAAGTTCCAGGCGGAAAGTTATTGCACATTAAAATCCTCCTTCCTGAAACTTGCCTGAAACTCATCCTGGTTCTTCTCTCTGAATAGTCTAATTCTTCTTCCATATGACGATTTTTCCAACACGTGAAAAGAACTGTCATTTCTATCTGACCTTTGATTGTGGACAAGTCACTTGACCTCCCAGTTCTCATGTCTTCACTAGTTTAAGTGAAATGCTGGGAAAGCGAACAAGATGATTTCTAAGATCTCCTTTTCCTAAAAGTGTATGGTTTCTAAGTCTCCTTCCCTTCAGTTATCTACCATATGAAGTTCCCCTTACATGCCCCTCCACTGTCCTGACTGCTCTCCTCCAAACACAATAGGGTTTGTCAATTCCTTTTCAAAATTGATTTAAGTCCAGTTGGTGTACCATATTATATTAGTTTCAGGTACAAATAGTGATTCCACATTTATATGCCTTATGATGTAATCACCGCACTAAGTCTAGTAGTCATCTGTCCCTGTGCTAAGTTATCACAATATTATTGACTATGTTCCTCTTGACCTTTTTCACCCCTCCCTACCCTCCCCCCGCCCTTTTGGTAACCATCAGTTGAGAAAGATAAATACCATATGATTTCACTTGTATGTGGAATCTGAAAAACAAAAATAGACTCATAGGAAGAGAGATCAAATTGTCCATGCTTTTTGAAATCTGCTACTCAAGACTGAATTCTGCTTCCGATGTTAAATACACCAATGCAGACAAGGTTAGAATTATATTCCATGATATGAGAAATACACAATCATTTTTGTTTTTAAGTTGGATTTCAGGTCCACAAAAATAGATTGATACAATTAATACCATGGTCCCCTTCGTCCATGTCTCATTTTTATTTTGTTCTATTTTCCCCTTCACAACACATGCCTATTTTCTTTCTGCTTCCCATTACCATGTCCTTGAATAGACACATTCTCATCTATCTCGTGTGTGCCCTTTTAGTCCATTGTCTATACATTTGTGTGTGGGGGGAGGGGTATGTTTAAAGGTATATATGGATATCTAGAATTGTTTTCAAGTTACATATAGAGACATTCTGCTTCTCAGTTTTGTTTCGTGTTTGTTGCTCAATATTGTATTTTTTTTTTAGATCTTTTCAGGTTGATACTTATAGCTTTAATTCAATTTTTCTGACTACTCTTTAGTATTACATCCTATAGATATGGTACATTTTAATTTACAATTTCCTTGTTGATAGATATTGAACTTTACAAACAATGCTATAATGAACAACATTGCACCTGTCTTTTTATACCTCTTTTGCTACCCGTATAAGGGATTCTCTGAGTTGTTTTCAGGTTGGAATTGCTGGAGCCATAAATTATGCAAATACTCAACTCTGTAAAGGTATGTAACTGACCTGAAAAATTTATACTGCCACTGACAATTCATTAGAGTTTCTTTTTTTACCCCCTTCCTCTACAGCACTTGATATTACCTGATACTTTTGACCATTCAAGTATGTGACATAGCACAGTTGTTTTAATTTTTATTTCTCTTATTCCTAATGAGGGATAGTGCATCTCTCCAGATGTTTATTTGCAGTTCCAGCTTCCACTTTTATGAATTGCTTATGCACATTATTGACTCATTTTCCCACTAGATAATGTTTGTTCTTGATAATATTCAGTTTTTTCCTGTATATTTGGGATATTAAGTCTTAGTTGGTTATGTATACCTCTTTTTTTAACATATTTTTATTGAATTCAGAGAGGAAGGGAAAGGGAGAAAGAAACATCAATGATGAGAGAAACAAAAATTATTGATTGGCTGCCTCCTGCATGCCTCCTACTGGGGATCAAGCCCACAACCTAGGCATGTGCCCTGACCAGGAATCAAACTGTGATCTCCTGATTCATAGGTTGATGCTCAACCACTGAGCCATGCTGGCCGGGGAACGTATACCTCTCTTTTAAAAGTGGGTACAGTGTCTTTTACTAAGCAGAAAACTTAATTTGATGTAGTCATCATTTCTTCCCTTTATTATTTGTAGGGATTTTATATCTTGGTTTAAAAATTTTTCTTACTCTCAAGGTTATAAAGATATCCTTTTATATAATTATCTGTTTAGTATACTCAATTTATTTTTTTCACTTTATATTACATCTTGCAAATCTTTATTTTTTTGCCATTTAATCATTTTTTATTTTTTAATTACAGTTGACATACATTATTATATTAGTTTTGGGGGTACACCCCAGTAATTTGACATTATATAACTTACTATGTGATCATCCCATTAAACCTCACACCCATATGACACCATACATAGTTATTAGAATATTATTGACTATATTCCCCATACTGTACTTTACATCCCATAACTATTCTATAACAACTAATTTGTATTTCTTAATCCCTTCACCTTTTTCACACAACCCCCTGACCCCTCCCATCTGGCAACCATCAAAATGCTCTCTGTATCTACAAGTCTGTTTCTGTTGTGCTTGTTAGTTTATTTTGTTTTTTAGATTCAATTGTTGATAGATATGTATTTATTATTCATATTTTTTTATCTTTTTGTTTCTTCTTTTTAAAGAAGACCCCTTATTTCATAAACTACTGATTTGGTGGTGATGAACTTCTTTAGCTGTTTTTTGTCTGGGAAGCTCTTTATCTGTCCTTCCATTCTAAACTAGAGATCTGGTGCATGAATTCACCAGTGGGGTCCCTCGGTCTGGCCTGCAGGATCGAGCCAAAACAGGCTCTCTGACATCCCCTGAGGGGTCCTAGATTGCGAGAGGGTTCAGGCCAGGCCAAGGGACCACACCAGTGCAGGATCAGGGCCAGGGAGGGATGCAGGAGGTTGGCCAGCCCGGGAGGGACCACAGGAAGGCTCCAGGGAGTGTCCGACCAATTTTGCTTATTCCCGATGGGATGGACCCCAGCAGCAAGCCAACCTATTGGCCAGAGCTTCTGCTCCCTGGTGGTCAGTGCATGTCATAGCGACTGGTTGACCAGTTGACTGTCTGCTCCTTGGTTGTCAGTGCATGTCATAGCAAGCTGTTTAGCAGCCTTAGCATTTGCCGTTCGGTCGATTTACATATTAGGCTTTTATTATATAGGATGGAATCATTGAGATTCTTTTTGCTATTTGGGT
>NW_006282378.1:144895-180499 GCF_000327345.1 Myotis davidii
CGGGTTCGATCCCAGTCACGGGCACATGCCAGGGTTGCGGGCTTGATCCCCAGGGGAGGGCTTGCAGGAGGCAGCCAATCAATGATTCTCTCTCATCATTGATGTTTCTATCTCTCTCTTCCCCTCCCTTCCTCTCTAAAATCAATAAAAAATATATATTTTAAAAAGAATCTCTCTTTGTCTTTACCCTTTTGAATTTGAATTACAGTGTTTCTTGGTGTGGGTCTCTTTAGATTCATCTTGTTTGGGACTTTCTGCCCTTCCTGGACTTCTGTGTTTATTTCCTTCACCAGGTAAGGGAAGCTTTCTCTCTAGTCCCTTCCTAGTGCCACTTTCTCAGCAAAATTCTGGAAAGAATGGACATTATTGGGCAAACAATTTGTTTTTGCTTCAGAAGCTCTTCTAGATTCCAGCCTGTCTTATCAGTCCATACTATCATGTACATTTCATCAACTTCCTTCTTCTCAAGGTCTCTGTTTATGGCAAGCTCTCTCTTCTATTGGTCTGTACCCAGACCAGCCTCCTGACCCAGGTCTTTTGGGGTTTTTTTAAATCTTTATTGCTGAAAGTATTACAGATGCCCCTTGCAATCGTTTTCCCATTGACCCTCTCCATTGCACACCTGTCCCTCCCAGGCCTTCAGCACACAATTGTTTGTGTCCACGGGCTATACATTGTTGACTTGATGATCACCATTCTGACAAGTTTGAGGAAATACCTCATTGTCATTTTAATTTGCATCTCTTAGATGATTAGTGATTTTGAGCATTTTTTTTTATATGTCTCTTTGCCTTCTGTGAATCCACTTTGGAGTAGTGTCTATTTAGTTCCTTTCCCCATTTTTAAATTGGATTCTTTGTGTTCCTTTCATTGAGCTGTATGACTTTCTTTTATATGTGGGAAATTAACCACTTATCAGATGTATCATTGGCAAATATGTTCTCCCATGCAGTGGGCTCTCCTTTCATTTTGTTGATGGTTTCTTTTGCTGTGCAGAAGCTTTTTGTTTTTATGTAGTCACTGTAATGTTTAATCTAAGATGGAAGATTTAATCTGACTGAAACCAATAAGTTGACCAAGACAAGCAGGGTAAAAGCGAAAGATTGCGTTTATTGAAAGCTCCTAGGTGAGGTCCCACGGTCCAGGAGCACAGGCCGGGGGAGTCACACCCACCTATGCCTGGCAGAGCTTCTTAATGCTGCTGTTGGACCAATCAGGTTTATCTGAGGTAGCTTGTGGCGGGTGATTTATGAGCAGGAAGTTTGTACGGTTGCACCCTGGCCATCCTGAGAAGCCTCGGGTGGTCATTTATTGTCCATCAGGAAGTTAGCACAGCAGGATGTGAGCGTAACTGTGACTTGGTGTTCTGGTGGGTCCCAGGGTGGTTGCTATTGTCCAATAGGAAGTTAGCACAACTGTGGCTCGGTCATTCTGGGTTGTTTGTCCAACTCAGCGGGTGGCATCGGGAAAGTCCCTATTTTCCCAGCCCCAGACTTTACAGTCACATTTATTTTCTCCTTAGTTTCCTTTGCCCTAGGAGATGTATCCATAAACATACTGCTATGAAAGATCTCTGAGATTTTGCTGCCTATGGTTTCTTCTAAGATTTGTATGGTTTCACAACTTACATTTAAGTCTTTTACCTATTTTGAGTTTATTATTGTATGGTGTAAGTTGGTGACCTAGTTTTATTTTTTCACATATACCTGTCCAATTTTCCCAACACCATTTATTGAACAGGCTGTCTTGACTCCATTGTATGTTCTTGCCTCCTTTGTCAAATATCAATTGAGTGTAATGGCTTGGGTCAATTTCTTGGGTATCTGTTCTGTTCCATTGATCTATACTATAACATGATATCTGGTATTGTGATTGCTCCAACATTGTTGTTCTTTCTCAAGATTGCTGTAGCTTTTTTTGATTCCATATAAATTTTGGGGGAATTGGTTCTAGATCTGTGAAATATGCCGTTGGTATTTTAATAGGGATTGTGTTGAATATATAGATTGCTTTTGGAAGTATGAACATTTTAATGATGTTGATTCTACCAATCCATGAACAGCGTATATTCTTCCTCTTGTTTATATCTTCCTCTATCTCCTTTTTCAAAGTCCTAGAGTTTATTGATTTTTTGTTTTTTTGGCTTTTTTAGTCTCTATATAATTTATTTCCACTCTGATCTTGTTACAGGGTGTGGGACTGAGCCATGGAAGGGTTACAGAATGTTACAGAATGTGCTAAGGGGAGGAAATGAGACATGAGAAATTGAATGTGCTGGGAGAGGGGACTGACGTAAGGAGAGGGATCGCTTCAGGATATGGAGAAGCATTGTGTCAGGGTTAGGAACCATGGAAGAAAAATTGCTAGATTGTCTTAGAAAAACAATGTGTTATGATATGCTGCAGCCAGGTGTGACGACTCCACTTACCTCCCCTTTGTGCTTATGAACTTTCTATGAACTTCTAAGGAACAGCTAATGAAATGCTTTGTATTTTTTTAACACTTTCGCTATAAAGGATCATACTGCACACATGCTCTTTGCCACACGCTCCAAAGCTCCCAGAGGGGGAGATAGGCGCTGTGGTCAGCTGGCCACTGAATGGTTTCTTTGGCAACTCATTTATTATTTAATAACATGCTATTTAGCCTCCATGTGTTTGAAGATTTTTGAGTGTTTTTCCTGTAGTTGATTACTAATTTCATTCCGTTGTGATCTGAGAAGATACTTGATATGATTCCAATCTTCTTGAACTTGTAGAGATTTGTGTCCTAACATGTGGTCTATCTTTGAGAATGACCCATGTGCACTTGAGAAGAATGTATATTCTGCAGCTTTTGAGTGAAATGTTCTAGAAATGTCAATTAGATCCATCTGTCAACCTTAATCCCTCAAAAGTGTTATAGGCAGGAAAGGGGCTGTTCAGATTTCAGGAAATGTGATTGGTGTATTTCCCTGTCCCAGAGCTACTCCTCTGCGATTGGCCCAAAATATCTGGATGCAATCCAGTGGGATCAGCTGGAGTCCTGGAGTTTCTATCAGCTCTCCCGTGCAGGGAAAGTACCAGACTAGGCTGGTGCCCAGGATAGTGGGTGGGTGGCCCCTTCCCCAATCCAGTCACTGATGCTTCCTGAGACTATTGAAACCCTCAAACCCATAGGCTTGACCTCAGCTTCTGTTTTCTCTAAAAATGGGCATTTAGGCTGTGGTAGGCATGGCTCCTGAGGGTAGAGTGGGCTGTTACCACCTAGGGCGGGGTTTTGTTTCTCTGACCTGCCCTGAGGCTACTGGGAGGGGTTAGTTCCTCTTTAGACAAAAGGCCATTTGGTTCGAGTGTATGAGACCAAGGACAGGGCTCCAGGCTGCTGCTTTTCCATGTCTCCCTGGAATGCTTCCCACCCGGGCCTCTCCTTAGGCACCTGAAGTCCACATTCTCTCCTTGCACCAAAGCCTCAGGTGAGCAGCTGCCAATGAAAACTTCTGTGCTCTGGGTTTAGAAAAAAGAAAAACAACTAAACTGTAGCCTTCTCTCTGACCAGCTCCAGGCCCCACTGTGGCCAGCAGCCCTGTCGCCTTTCACGGTGGGATGTTACCTGGGAACTCCGGGCTCTGGGCTCTGGTACTCCAGGCTATGGAGCCCATCTGGGTCCCGGCCTCTATCTTGGAGGGAACAGCCTCCCGTAGCCAGGAGCTCCCTCCTCGCTCTCCACCTGCCCGCCTGCCGCTCCTGGACACTCGGTCATTTCCTCTCCTGACCTCGCCCTTCCTGTCGGTCTCCAGGTGTTTTCTGTCCTTTCTTGATATAAGTCCCCTCCTTCACTGGGACCTCAGTTGGTAACTATGGGTGCATGTTCCCCACTTTAGTTTTATTTCCAGTCTGGTCCTGGGAAGAGGTGGAAGAAAAGTCTGCCTATTCGGCCACTATTTTCTCCTTCTCCCTGCCCCAGCTTTTGAGCTATTTCGCTCTCCGCTCATCTACAAAGGGCACATTTCTCTCTGGAATTCAGTTCATCGTGGGTTTTTTGCATATACCACTCACTGCACATTCCACAGATAAGTATGGTTTTAATTTCAGTTTTTTTATTGTTACCGTGGGATAGCAGAACTTTCATATCCTTCCACATCAGATCAAATTAAGTCTCAAAACCAAGTGTCTTCCTGATCGATGTGCAGTATAAGGCTGACAGAGATAAGACACTGGTCTAGGAATATGATGAAAACGAAAGGTCTTATCCAGGATGGGATATATCAAAAGTTGAACATCAAACAAATAATCGTTGGCTAACAAGAGTTCATTCATAATAAGTGACCAAATTACTTCAGTGAGGCCAAATTTAACCACTATCCGACCTGATATGTTAGTTAGACTATGGACATTAGCCATTTTCCTGTCAAATCTGCAGGCCCTTCAATTTTTGGAAGTTAAAAGCAACCAAACCCAAATATGTAAGTATAAATTTTTGGATTGTATTTCTCTAAAAAAAATGGGAGAGAGAGAGACATCGGTTTAGGCTCAACAGGACTAAGATACCGTTAGGGTCGCCGAAGGAGGAACGCATGAGGCCAAAAAGGGTAAAGGATTATAAATGTACTAGAGGCCCGATGCCCTCGCCGCCCCAGCTTCGTCCGGAAGGTCGTCTGGAAAGATGTCCGGAATGTCGTTTGGCTGTCCAGTCTAATTAGCATATTATGCTTTTATTATTATAGATTATTACATCTGCTAGCAGAAGGGCTGAGACCAAAATGGCATCAGCAGGACAGAGTAGGGGGAGCAGGATATTTATGTCACTGTTAAGGGTCAGTCAGAGTAATGGGTCAGACCCGGTGTAGGTGGGGGTGAGGTGTAGGTGAGCCACTGGGAACTGGGTGAGGCAGTTTACTGGAAGCCAAAGGCCGTTGTTCATGAAACCTACAAGGAGAATAACAGAAAATCGCCGGGAGGAGCGAGAGCCCCCTGCAAGGCATGATGTGCCTAACAGATACTGTCTAAGAATGTGCCTAACAGTTACCATCTAAGATTTCTTCAGGCATAGACGTGAGACCCAGCACGAGTGTTAGATAACAGGGGAAGAAAGAACATTCCCACAGAGAAAGAGGAAGGAAGAAAGAAATACAACGTTGAGTTTTCAGCAGCTCTTGCCAATTTTACATTCTTTCTTCTTTTTTCCTTCTCTATGAAACATGATGAATGTGTGTGTTTTCCATGTGTAGGAATCACATATTTTAGGAAGACGTGCTTCCTAAATGTGAAAGTAATATGGTTTAATCTTATGAAATGAAATAATTAATTTGGGAAATTCCATTTTTATCTTCAGTCTTTCTTTGGTCCCCAAAAGCTGCCTGGTTCACTGTCCCTACATAAAGGCACTCATCTGTGCTACACTGAACAATTATATATTTAGAGAACGATGAGCAGGATGATACAGTAAAATGACCTCAGAGGCTCAAGTTGCCTAGAAATGAAGGACTCCTCTCAGTGGCAAAGGCTACACATAATCTTATTTCCCCGCAGGTCTCAGGAGCTGGATCCTCAGACTCCCCCCCAAACAGCTGGGTTCCAGTTAAAATTGCTTAGCTTCGGGGCTCAAGTATTTATACTTATTATTTTAACTAGACAACCAAGCGGTCTGGGCTGCCTGCCAATACTTGAGACAATTAAGCAGAGACAGGGTTGAATCATATATGAGTGTTTATTCCAACCCTGCCAACAGTACAGGAGAGCAGCAGGTCATCCACAAATATCTGCTCTGCAACTAACCACTGCTTATATTGGGTAAGACAAAAATTACATGGGGAAGTAGGCAGTGCAGGCTGAAGTGGGACTCCGTTGTTTGGGCAACAAGGTTAAGAAGGTTAAGGTTAACTCTGTCCATGATAATAGGCAGTTAAGCCAAACCAGTCAGGGCAATAGGCAGTTCTTGAATGAGACTGGACCGAATTCCAATATTGACTCCCAGGTCCAAGGTTGATTCCCAGGTCCCAGCAGTGTACAACTCCCAGACAGGTTAGAATGTCCTTTCTTTCATCAGAACAAGGCAATCACAGTTAACAGAGCATGATTAATATTTCTTATAACTATAGCTAGTCTCCAATATTCTGTTTTTGCCCCTAATGTTATTTCCCCTGACACCCTACATACATACAAGAACCCTGTTATCTTCTAACAGGGAGTAGTAAGCCTCAACGAAAGAATAGCCCTATATTTCATTTATCTCACTCATAATATAATTATATTAATTATATGATATATATAACATAATTATATATCATATATATAATAACATAATAGAATATCATATTATATAAAACTAGAGGCCTGGTGCATGAAATTTGTGCACCAGGAGTGGAAGGGGGGGGTTGTCCCTCAGCCTGGCCAGCACCCTCTCCAATCTGGGACCCCTTGGGGGATGTCCAACTGCCAGGATCGGGCTTAAACCGGCAGTTGAACATCCCTCTCACAATCTGGGACTGCTGACTCCTAACTGCTTCTGCCTGCCAGCCTGATCGCGCCCTAACCGCTCCCCTGCCGGCCTGATCAATGTCTAACTGCTCCCCTGCTGGCCCAATCACCCCGAACTGCCCTCCCTGCTGGCATTATTTTGGAAGAAAGAAATACAATGTTAAGTTTTCAGCAGCTCTTGGCAATTTTACTTTCTTCTTTCTGCCCCAACTGCCCTCCCCTGCAGGTCCTATTGTGGTGACCATCTTGTGGTCGCCATCTTGTGATGACATCATGCATGACGCCACCTAGGCTTTTATTTTATTATATAGGATAATTTGGGAAATTATTCAATTTGTATAAAATATGTTTTATTAGTTACATATAATTGTATTATATATTAACATATAACTGTAATTATATAGTATTAGTTGCTACCATTTATTAAGCTCCTATCATGTGAACACATTCTTCCTACTCTCTATCCCCCACCACCTTTTGCCTAATAATGCTAACTGACTTTTCAGATCCATCTCAGCTTGGTTGTCGGTTCCTACAGAGAGCCTTTCCCACATTCTCCTAGCCCGGGCCCTCCCCGTTCTCCATAATTTTCCTTTGTGAAAACACTGTTTAATTGCTGATCTCCCCAACAAGGGGAGAGATCAATTGCTTTGTTGGTCTTTATACTGCCAGCACCCAGAATAGTGCCTGACACATAGTAGGCATTCAATAAATATTTGTTAAATAAACAACGAATTAATGCTAGGCACTTTATGTGATAATATAGGAAAAAACAGCAAAGACCATTGTTTCCGAAATCGTTATCACTTCCTTTTTCAGCCAGCTATAAATAGCAAGAAAATTCAAGTGAAACGCTGTCTGTTAGAAGAGTGCCTTTCTTTTCACAATCAATGATCCTCTGAAGATGGCGCAGCACTATTTATGGATCTTGCTCCTTTGCCTACAAACCTGTAAGTTCTGACCCTTGTTGATCCCTTTCTAGTTTTCTATTACTTTTCTTAGAGATTGCCCTGAAGGAAGACATGGAAATGCCCTTCTGATAGGTTTCAACACAGATACCCTTGGTCTATAAGGAAAACAACCAGTAAGAGTCAAACCTGTTTGAGCTTTAGAGTTTGAATTTTTGTTTGTGGTGGGTCTCCAAAGAGCTGAGACAAACCCTTCTGCTCAGGAGACTCAGCACTTGGTAGATCTGGCCAGAAAGCCCAGAAAGAGAAGAAATAATACAAAATCTTGAATAACTTAAAAGCTATTTCTTTTGGGGTATTATAATGTGTCATATGGCTTTTGACAAAGGTATACTTTTCTCCATTATTTCATTGCCCTAGCAGATTGGAGTTCATGGCCATAATTGTCACTGTAAAAACTTGATCTCTGGACGCTTGCTTCATTTTCAAAGCACATTCAGAGTTATTACTCAGCTTCTATCTTCCAAAAACTCCCTAAAATAAATGAGAAGTGGCTATTATTCCTATTTTACAAATACATTACTTTCAAAAAAATGAAGAACTGGAACTAAGAACATTACTTTCAAAAAATGAAGAACTGGCTTTAAAAACTCTGTTTTCCTTACTTATGCTCAACAGTAAATTATAAAGGACATATGCATACTGTTTGTTGTCGGTACAAAGAAAACTATGTAACATTAACCTAGCTCTGGGTGTGTCTTTTCATTGCATATATTATTTAATTAAATCCAAATAATTGCCTTTCTTATATAAAAATTGACTCTGTTTGCCATTTTAAATCTATTTCTATTGTCTCTTACCAGTTCTAAAAATGCACTATCAAATTCCTGACACGAATGCGTGGGTTAGGATTTTCTGAAAAGGTAGAATAAATGCACCATGGTCTCTCTGGTTCCCTTGACCTTTTAAAATTGGGGCTCCTTCCATTTGAGCATCACAGAGATTGCACCCTAAATTTCTCCTGCTGCTGTTCCTGGCGAAGGTGGTCCCTTATGCTTACCATTGGACTGTGAATCAACTGCTTTCCTGGAACTCAGATTAGTGAAGCAGCTGAGAAGCAGTGGAAAAGGAAGTTAGAAATCCCCATTTTTCTCTTGAAATCACCGAAATAAGTGTGTGAACTCATGACTCTTCCATGTCGGAAAATTTTTCCCTCAGAGTCAAAACTCACAGGCTTATGTTCTGATCCTAACTTTCTCATCATGACTTGGGAATCCTGTGACTCTGACCATCCCTCCCAGTATCCTACCAGCCACCCACCCTCTGTGGTGGAAGACAGGAAGAGTCCATGTCCATTTCTCTCTACAAGTTTTTTTCCCCCATGGAATTTTAATTCTTCCTTTTCTCTACACCTTTCTTGTTTCAGTTTCTTAAACTCCTCCCCTTGTCCCTTCTCCTATCTCTCATCAATAATAGTAATTACTGACTATTTATGGAGCAACCACTATGTGTCTGGCATTATGCTAAGTAGCTACATTTATCATTTTATTTAATCCTTACAATACCCTATGAGATGAGTACTATTAATATCTCAAGTTCACAGGTGAAAGCATTGGCCCAGAATTCTGGAGGTCATTTAGCCAAAAAGTGGAGAAAGTAGGATTTGACTTCCAATGTCTTTAGACTTAACCACTGAGCAATGCTGCCTTCACCCACTTTGATGCTAAAGTGGAATAAAATCCTTGCCCTCCTATTAATTGTTACCACATTTCGGGATTTGTCAGTGAAGAGCCGTGACTCATTCCCAGCAAGGCCGGATTATTTAGGGAGAGACTGGGCCTGTTTCCACACCCACCTGTAGAGGTGGTTGGGATTGGTGGGCAGGCCTTTGCCAATAGCCAGAGTTCAGGGAGGCCAGCAGAGCAGAATACCCAAGGAAATGACCATATCGAGACACGGTTCAAACACCATTCACATCAATAGGATTTGGGTTGAGTTGAATTTGCTTCTTAAAAACAAACAAGGATTCAATAATATCAGCAAGGTCTTGTCCTGTAAAGCGTAGTCATGGGGCACCCAGCAGAGGTGAGTGGGCCCGTCTGGACACCTGCCCATGGATAACCAGGCCCCAACCATCATCCTGGGGGTTAAAGACAGGTTTTGTGCCTGGAGAGGAGTCCTGGCAAGAGCCATATGCCACTAGTCCAAAGTCCTTCAAAATAACGAGAAAGCCTCTGTTCTAGAAAGAGATCTGAGCAGACCACTATCTCAGACTCTCAGAAAGGGCTCAAAGGCCCACTTGTAGAAATGGAAAAATATATATATTCGGCATGGGGAAAATGAAGTATCTGCTAAAAATGCAGTTTCCAAAGAGAGGCTGGGAAGCTGCATCCTTGCGCTAACACAGGACTGCAGTGGGAGGGAGTAGAGGCCACTGCATCAGCCTGTTGGGCTGAATCAGCCGGGCGATCAGTACGGTGGACAAAGCAGCCAGAGTGCCTTCACACAGAAGCACAAAAGTCAGTCCCCAGCCATTCATAGGTTGAGCATTGACCCATGAACCAGGAGGCCATGGTTCAATTCCCAGTCAGGGCACATGCCCGGGTTGCAGGCTCGATCCCCAGTGTGGGGCATGCAGGAGGCAGCCGATCAATGATTCTCTCTCATCATTGATGTTCCTATCTCTCTCTCTCTCCCTCTCCCTTCCGCCTTGAAATCAATCGAGATTATATATATATATGTCAGTCCCAGTCTACTCAGGCTACTCAAGTATTTCTTCAGTCAAATCATTCTTTATTTTTTGTTTATGGGGGGTTTTTTGGTGAGTCCTCATTTAACAGTTGCCTCGGAGTATTATTTTAATCTCTGTAACAATGCTTTTTTTATTTTCTATAACAAACATACAAAGTGCCAGGGACTTTTGTAACAGGTTTATAAATATTAACTCATTCAACCTTCATAATACTTCTGTGAGGTAAGTCGTTCTGTTAGCTCCATTTGAAAGTTGGTAAAAGTGAGGCACAGAGCCTGGCCGATGTGACTCAGTGGTTGAGCGTGGATCTATGAACCAAGAGCTTGCCAGTGCGATACCCAGGTTGCGTCCCCAGTGGAGGCGTGCAGGAGGCAGCTGATCTATGTTTCTCTGCCATCGATGTTTCTATCTCTCTCTCCCTCTTCCCTCCTCTCTCTCTGAAAATCAATACAAATGTGTATTTTTTAAAATGAGGCACAGAGAGGTTGCTAATTTTCACTTATTGCTAGTACCTAATGGAACCAAGATTCAAACTCTGGGCTGTCTGGCTCTTTCTCACTAAGTCATAGTGCCTGACATGGGGGTAGACAGAGGGTGCTCCTCATGGCAAGACCCTTTTTGGAGCCTCTAGACCAGCGGTTCTCAACCTTCCTCATGTCGCAACCCTTTACTACAGTTCCTCATGTTGTGGTGACCCCCAACCATAAAATTACTCAGTCAAATCTTTCTTTCTTTTTTGTTTATGGGGAGGTTTTTTGGTGAATCTTCGCTTAACAGTTGCCTGGGAGTATTATTTTAATCTCTGTAACAATGCTTTTTTTATTTTCTATAACAAACATACAAAGTGCCAGGGACTTTTGTAACAGGTTCATAAATATTAACTCATTCAACCTTCATAATACTTCTGTGAGGTAAGTCGTTCTGTTAGCTCCATTTTATAGTTGGTGAAAGTGAGGCACAGAGCCTGGCCGATGTGACTCAGTGGTTGAGCGTGGATCTATGAACCAAGAGCTTGCCAGTGCGATACCCAGGTTGCGTCCCCAGTGGAGGCGTGCAGGAGGCAGCTGATCTATGTTTCTCTGCCATCGATGTTTCTATCTCTCTCTCCCTCTTCCCTCCTCTCTCTCTGAAAATCAATACAAATGTGTATTTTTTAAAATGAGGCACAGAGAGGTTGCTAATTTTCACTTATTGCTAGTACCTAATGGAACCAAGATTCAAACTCTGGGCTGTCTGGCTCTTTCTCACTAAGTCATAGTGCCTGACATGGGGGTAGACAGAGGGTGCTCCTCATGGCAAGACCCTTTTTGGAGCCTCTAGACCAGCGGTTCTCAACCTTCCTCATGTTAACTCTGGTGCCGTGTCACATAGAGAAATGTTTTGATATTTGCAACCATAGTAAAACAAAGACTTACATTTTTGATATTTATTTTATATATTTAAATGCCATTTAACAAAGAAAAATCAACCAAAAAAATGAGTTCGCGTGTCACCTCTGACATGCGTGTCATAGGCTCGCCATCACTGGCATACACATTTCATTTAATCTTGGTAACTCCTCAAGTGGCAGGGTATATATGTTTTACTTCATTTACCAACTAGAATCCTGAGACTTAGCATGAAAGTGACTTACCCGTGTCACTTAGCTCGTCTGCAGCAGAGCCTGAACTAGAACATGTCCTGGATCCCTAGTTCAGGGCACTTTTACTCGCCACCCTGAGCTGCCCCAGCCTGTGGATCTACACCAAGACAATTGTTTGCTAATGTCACGAGGGTATTAGAGGGAAAAGAAGTTACAGTTAGCCAACTGCTCCTTCTTGTGTATCAGTTTATACCCTGAGGCTTCCACACCAAGACACGGGACCGGTGAAGAGCTCTCTCTTGGCCTCACTCTTTCTCTGGCTCTGGGTTTCTCTACCTTGCTTTATGTTGCTGGAAAAGGGGTAATTGGGTCAGCAGCCTAAAAGTGTCCATTCTCTCAACAAAAATGTGAGAGTCACCCACTAGGTGGTAGGGAAATAGTGGTGACCGGAACAGACAAGGACTCTGCATTCATGGTGATTTCATCCTCATGGAGCTGAGGCGCTGCGTAGTGATGGCTGCTCTGAAGAAAACTAAAGTAGGCGAGGCAATGGGGAGTGATGGAGGGAACTG
This sequence comes from Myotis davidii, assembly GCF_000327345.1. Lineage (NCBI taxonomy): Eukaryota > Metazoa > Chordata > Mammalia > Chiroptera > Vespertilionidae > Myotis > Myotis davidii. The sequence continues at coordinate 157,168 of NW_006282378.1, forward strand.
CTGCTTTAAGCCTGGTGATCAGGAAAGCTCTCTGAGGAGATGACCTTGGAACAGAGTTTCATAGTGACAGAGTGCTGCGTGTATTGTAGAAAAGGAAGTCAGGCCCTAACCGGTTTGGCTCAGTGGACAGAGCGTCGGCCTGTGGACTGAAGGGTCCCAGGTTCGATTCCGGTCAAGGGCATGTACCTTGGCTGCGGTAGGGGATGTGCAGGAGGCAGCTGATCAATGTTTCTCTCTCATCGATGTTTCTAACTCTCTAACCCTCTCCCTTCCTCGCTGTAAAAAATCAATAAAATATATTTTTTTAAAAAAAGAAGAGGAAGTCAGCGAAACATGCAGGCCTGTCTGAAGGAGGAAGCAGTGTGGTTAGAGTGAGGGAGGAAAAGAAGGGTAGAAGATGAGGAAGGGGGAGGGGCCAGAGCAAGTGGAGCTTAGGAGATAAAGGCAGAGTGTAACTGACTAGGGAGCCTCCTACACCCCCATTTGTACATCATCTTCGTTTTTATCAGACTCTAAGGAGAACTATGAAGTTTTAGGTCTGTCCCCTCTGCATTGTCATAAATATTTTATGTTTCGTACTCTCTTTGGATTCCATCCCTCACTTCTCTTGCTCGGCTCTGAAGAATTTTCCTCTGGCCAATTAAAGTCCTCCTACCCCATCAATATTTCCAACCAGAATAAGTGTCTGATTTTTTAAAAAATATATCTCTTTCTTTTTCTCGTAATCTCTATTGCCTTCTTCCAGTCAGTGGTTTTTGGCAGCTACTTTATCATGAACTGCACATGTGTAGAGTCCACCTATATACATGGATTCATTCAGGAAAACAGGAGTTACCACCTAAAACACAGAAAGGTATATTAGGATGGGAAAGACGCCCACCTTTCCTCCCAGGAGGGGGAGGCCACCTCCATAAACAGCCTGTTTATAGTGCTCTCTGTCCCAGCTGGTGGCATCCTTCCCCTCGGGTTCCCTCTCACCATAGCTACCTAAGGGGCACAATGACTGTACTTTCCCATTTAAGCCCACACTCCAGGGTTCCAGCCTTTTCCTGCCTTTGCTTCTCCTTGAGAAGTCCTGCCTGTCTCCTACCCTTCCCTTCTGCGGTCTGGCATATGACAGTGAGGAAACCATCCTCACTAGGAGATGTTATAAACATGGCTCACCTCGCCCCTGGGCTCCCAAGGCTGCTCAGCAATCTTTTCATCCCCTCAATAAATCTTGGGTAGACTCCCAGTGTGTTCCCGATAGTGGCATTTTCTCAACATTTTGACATTCATCAAAACAATAATACAACCACGATTAATATGTACCAGGCATTGTGCTAAGTGCTTTATCTTCAAAATTGTATTTAACAGTTATCCATATTGTAGAGGTAAGGAACCTGAGGATCAGATAAGTCCAAAAAATGTTCTCATGGTGACACAGCTAGGTTCAAACCTACCAACATTCAAAACCCGTGCCCCTAAACTTTTTACTTTCTAGCTGGTCCTATCCTTGCCCCTTCACTCTTTTTTTAAAATACATTTTTATTGATTTTTTTACAGAGAGGAGGGGAGAGGGATAGAGAGTTAGAAACATCGATGAGAGAGAAACATCAATCAGCTGCCTCCTGCACACTCCCCACTGGGAACGTGCCCGCAACTAAGATACATGCCCTTGACCGGAATCGAACCCGGGACCTCTCAGTCCGCAGGCTGACGCTCTATCCACTGAGCCAAACCGGTTTTGGCTTTTATTCTGTTCTGATAGCTGGCTGGAATCAAAGAAAGAACCTGAAATATCAAAGGTGGTGGGCCGAGTAATCTTATCATAGCCCTTCATAGGCAACTGTTTCTCACCCAGCCTTGGAGTAAGAGTTGGAAAGGATCAGTTTCAGGGTTTAGAGAGACTGTGTTTTGTGTTTGATTGAGGGACAATCCATAAACTTTAGAAATGTTAGACTGCCTTGCAGAGTGAAGGACTGGGAGGCAGATTCAGGAATTCTTTTCAGGAAACAGTTGTAATAAACATCCTCTTAAAAACAGCAGGGTTGGCAGTTCCCTCGGTAGAATAGTTCCCAAGGTCATCGGGAGTCCACACTTTTTCAATCTTCCTGCTTCACCATTTTTAGTACTTGACTTCATCTTCCTGATCCCAAATGTCCATCTGAGATCCCGCCTGCAAGAAGCAAGAAAGAGATAAATAAAGCGAAGTGCCTTCTTCTTAAAGACACAGAAGTCATATGCAACACTTTCACTTTCATCCTGTTGACCTGAACTTAGTCTTATGATCAAACTTAGCTAGCAGAAAAGTGGGCAATAGGTGACTCTATTTCCTTCTACAAATTAAAATTCTGTTACTACAAAGCTCTAAGGAGAAAAAATATAGGAAAACAACTAGAAGATTCTACTACAGCCCCCCACAAATAATATTTAAACCCATTCTCCTTATTTTCCATTCTTCCAACTTCTTACTTAGATGGTCCAACATCATCCAAATTCAATATTTCTAAACCTGAACTTGTCTTCTACTTTGACTTCCTTCCAAAATAACATGAATTGGTTTTCCACTGACATAAAGTAGACACGAAAAATGTATTGTTGCCCTGGCCAGTGTGGCTCAGTTGGTTGCAATGTCATCCCATGCACTAGAAGGTCTCTGGTTCAATTCCCAGTCAGGGCACATGCCTAGGATGTGGGTTGGATCCCAAGTTGGGGCTCCATGGAGGAGGCAACTGATAGATGTATGTCTCCCACATTGATGCTTCTCTTCCTCTCTCCCTCCCCCCTCTCTAAGATCAATTATATATACACATGTGTATATATATAATTGATTGACAAAAGAAGGTTTATATAATACAAATAAATAGTACAATAATTAATAAATAAATAGTAATACAAGAATAAACTCTGTTTTGCAGACTCATAACTGTAAACCTACTTTTGCCCACCTGTGTGTGTGTGCGCACGCATTTGAACAACTGAATTATTTTAGATGTCCTTATTACTTGCCTTTCTTTGTACAATCTCTCAAATTTAACCCTTCCTTTCTATTCCCCCATCATCCTCTGGTTAATGCCCAGAAGGCTATAGGAGGCTCCGAAATGGTCTCTCAAGGCCGGCTTCTCTTCCTTCCTACTTTTTCTACACATCATTACTATATTACTATGACCCTAAAACATTATTTTAATCTTCATCCTCCAAAACTTTAATAGCTCCCCTCTGTGGTGTAGACATTAAACTCAAGGCTGTCCCAAATCTAAGCCATATCTCTTTACATCTCCTGCCTTACCTCTCTCCGCTGTTATTCCAATCTATACTTATTTAACCTACATTACACATTCTCCTGCTTCTACACTTTTATTAAGGATCCCTTTGAGGGGTCCCACCCAAAGCACCCCTCCTGGGGATCAGTCACAGAAGGAAACAGTGATTCTGTTGCAACAGCTCCTGGATTACAGATGACCAACTCCAATGGCAACAGGAGGCGAGTCTTGGGAGTCCAAGCAGCGACAGGGCTCTGTGGCTTCATTTCTCTGTCTGAAACAGCCATGGAGAGTCTTTAAAAACAAAACAAAACAAAACAAAAAACACTGAAGTTTGTTGTTGCTTTTTATTGTTTAAAATATTACATGTCTCCTTTTTTCCCCTGATTAACACCCCCCAACTCCCACCCCTAAGGGCAAGGCCCCACCGCCCCAGTGTCTGTGTCCATTGGTCATGCTAATATGCATGCATACAAGTCCTATGGTTGATCTCTAAGCCCACCCCCCAACCCCCACCTTCTCCCTGAGGTTGGACGGTCTGCTCAGTGCCATCTTGTCTCTGGATCCATATTTGCTCATCTGTTTATGTTGATCATTATATCCCACACATGAGTGAGATCATGTGATATTTATCTTTCTCCAACTGGCTTATTTCACTTAGCATATGCTCTCCAGTTCCATCCATGCTGTTGCAAATGGTAAAAGTTCCTTCTTTTTTTATAGCAGCATAGTATTCCATTGTGTAGATGTACCACAGTTTTCTAATCCACTCATCTGTGATGGGCACTTAAGCTGTTTCCAAATTTTAGCTATGGTAAATTGTGCTGCTATGAAGATAAGGGTACATATAGTCTTTCTAATTTGTGTTTCTGATATAGTCCTAGGAGTGGGATTATTGGGGTAAATGGGAGTTCCATTTTTAAATTTTTGAAGAAACTCCATACTGATCTCCACAGTGGCTGCACCAGTCTGCATTCCCACCAGCAGTGAATGAGGGTTCCTTTTTCTCCACATCCTCGCCAGCACTTGTTTGTTGATTTGTTGTTGATAGTCATTCTGACAGGTGTGAGATGGTACCTCATTGTTTTGATTTGCATCTCTCGGATGTTTAGTGACTTTGAGCATGTTTTCATATGTCTCTCAGCCTTCTGTATGTCCTCTTTTGAAAAGTGTCTACTTAGGTCCTTTGCCCATTTTTTGATTGGGTTGTTTATCTTCCTTTTGTTAAGTTGTACGAGTTCCCTGTAAATTTTGGAGATTAAACCCTTATCTGCAATAGCATTGGCAAATATGTTCTCCCATGCAGTGGGCTTTCTTATTGTTTTATTGATGGTTTCTTTTGCAGTGCAGAAGCTTTTTATTTTGATGTAGTCCCATTTGTTTATTTTCTCCTTAGTTTCCATTGTCCTAGGAGCTATATTGATAAAGCTATTACTATGACATATGTCTGATATTTTGCTGCCTATGGAGTCTTCTAAGATTTTTATGGCTTCCCAGCTTACATTTAAGTCCTTTAACCATTTGAGTTTGTTTTTGTGTATGGTGTAAGTTGGTGACCTAGTTCAATTTTTTTGGAGATATCTGACTAATTTTCCCAGCACCATTTATTGAAGAGACTGTCTTGACTCCATTGTATGCTATTGCCTCCTTTGTCAAATATTAATTGAGCATAATGGCTTGGGTCTATTTCTGGGTTCTCTGTTTAGTTCCATTGGTCTATATGTCTGTTCTTGTCTTTTTTTTGTGTGTGCCAATACCAGGCAGTTTGTGGTGAATCTATAAATTGCTTTGGGTAGTATAGACATTTTAATGATGTTGATTCTACCAATCCATGAACATAGTATATTCCTCCATTTGTTTATGCCTTCCTCTATCTCTTTTTTCAATGTTCTGTAGTTTTCTGAGTACAGGTCTTTTACCTCCTTAGTTAAGTTTATTTCTAAGTATCTTAATTTTTTTTTTTTTGGTGCAATGGTAAATGGGATTGTTTTAACACTGAAGTTTTTAAGAGAAAAATAAAGTTCACCAAGTAAAGTGGGTGGTACCTAAAAAAAACAAACCCAGGGCTCTACTTGAATTAACCTTTAATAATGACTCTTTATACCTTCTTCTGTATGGGCCTGGCCATGGCCATCATAGGGATAGACTAGGGACGCCTTCAAGGGCATGTACCAATTATTAAGATGATAATAAAGAAGATGATGGTCTGGCCAGCTTGAGTGGTTGAGTATCAGCTTATGAACCAGGAGGTCACGGTTTAATTCCTCGTCAGGGCACATGCCCAGGTTGGGGCCTCAATCCCCAGTGTGAGGCATGCAGAAAGCTGCCAATCGATGGTTCTCTCATCATTGATGTTTCTATAGCGTGTCCCAAAATTCACGCAAGAAGTAATTTGGATAGAAAACACAGGTTTATAATTAAAAATTGTAAATTTTTTATTGATTCATAAAGTATACAGTATAGGGTTATATATGGAATAGCACATTGGGTAAATGTCCCCCAAGGCTTTGCTGGCACATACACAAAGCCGTGGTCTTCATTGGTCTTCATTGTCCCTGCTCCTGGGCCATAATTGGTACTTGGTAATGCTTATCAAATTGAAGGGATTGAAATCAAAGGGCAACAGATATTAGAATCTGATTCAATAAACCAAGTAAAATTAGGCTTTTACTTTTTGTTGTTGTTGTTGTTAATGCTCACGTAAAATTCAAATCTTGCGTCAATTTTGGGACACCCTATATCTCTTCCTCCCAATCCGTTCCTCTCTGAAATCAATTTTTTAATTAATTAATTAATAAAAAAGAGATGAGGAGGATGATTCTCATCCTTATTGTCACTGTTAACCTCAGACATAACTAACATGTATTTGCTTGATGGTTAGTGAAGCATTTTCACTCATAGTGTATGATTTGCTGATCACTGATTAGGTAGGGCAATTTTATAGCTATTATTTCCATTCTATGAATGAAGAAACTGAGACTCAGAAAGGTTTTGTGATTTTATAAGGTTACCTAGCTCATACATGTAAGGACTAGCACCTACATCTTCAGCCTCCCTCTCTTTCCACTACATGCTAAGGTTTTGCAGCTGCCTCTCTTACATCACGGTTGGAACATTTGAAGGTGGTGGAATCTTTACCTTATGCCTGTACAAACCCTAGGCCATTTCTCAGCAAGCCCAGAATTCTCACCACAGCAGCAGCACAATAGCTGCAGGACTTCCCCCAGCTCCTTCTATCTGCCACCCAGCCTGCACCACTTCCTGATGACTTGCCATGGAAGATAAGATACACCAACTACAAAAGCAGCACCCCACATCCACCATGTTGTGGCTACCCAACTGCTCTAACACTAAGAACTCTACTTTAGCAAACTGCCTACACACTTCCTGGAGTCTGTTGAAAGAACCCACCAAAATGATGAGGCAATGGCACCCACACTTTATCCATCTTCTCATATCTGACCTGAATCCAACGTGCAGAATGGCAATTAGGTACTAGGGGCCTTATGTTAAAAAAAAAAAAAAAAAAAAAAAGCCTTAAGATATGGCACCAGGACCAGTTGTATAATTTGTAGAACCCAGCACAGCATGAAATATGGGGCTCCTTGTTCAAATACTATGAAGAATTTCAAGGTGGCACAGCATCATTAAACCAAATTCAGGGTCTCTCTGAGCTCAAGGGTCTGTGTGACTGCACAAGTCACATAAACTATATCTGGACATCCAGAGACTCAGCTGGGACCCTCCACATGTCCCTCTACCTGATGTCATTAGCCCAATGGGACAGTTTACCTGGAGAGAATTCATGTTCAAGAGAATGAATTTTCTCTTTCATTCTCTTGGTAAACTATGACTCCTGCCTTTGCTTTTTACCTTAGTTTCTGCTCGGTCCCCCAATGGTGTGTTCCTTGTGCTCTTACCACACATCACATTGAATGCAGTACTTGTATACACGTCTGTCTTTACCAGGACTGCAGCCATGTCCTATTCACCCCTGAGTCCCTAACACAGCATCTGGCATATAGATAGCACTTAACGTTTGTAAATGAGGGTCCTTAGTCTCTCGCACCCCTCAGGGCCCTATTACATATCCTCCCCTAACTAAGTCGTCAGGCCTGGCCTGCGGTGGTCTTCCTCAGAGGAAATGTTGGTTAGTCTGAAAGAAAAGAGGTTTATATTTGCAGCCCCTGGGTTCATTCAGGAACTGCTTACTGGCTGAGGACAAAGGCGGCCTTAGTGAGACAGGTTAAAAATCCCTTTGCTTTTTAAAATTTTTAAATTGATTTCAGAGAAGACGGGAGAAGGAGAGAGATAGAAACATCAATAATGAGAGAGAATCATTGATCGGCTGCCTCCTGCAGGCCCTCTACTGGGATCGAGCTTGCAGCTGGGCATGTGCCCTGACCAGGAATCGAACCGTGATCTCTGGGTTCATAGGTAGATGCTCAACCACTGAGCCAAACTGGCCGGGCCCCATCTGAGGTGTTTCAACACCAGTGACCAATTCACCAGTTTTCCAGATACAACCTGGAATCCAACAACTCAATACACTACTGACACTCTCTACCTGGAGTAGCGCCAGATCCCACAAGTTAAAGAGCTCAGAAGATTGCCCCCGCTCCAGACATCAGTCACAAGTCCAGGCCTCCTGTGTTTCTGACCCACCAGCTATAAATCCAGTGCCCAGCAACCCTACTGCAGGTTTGCTGATTTGCTAGAACAGCTCACAGAACTCAGAGAAGCATTTCCTTACTGATCCCAGTGTATTACAAAGATGTGATTTAGGAAGAGCCACGTGAGGAGGTTAACAGGGCCAGATGAGGAGGGTGTACAGAGTTTCCATGCCCTCTCTGGGCACACTAGCCTCCCAGCGGGTGTGTATACCATTATTATATAGAGTGCCTTTCTTTTCACAAATTATGTATTAAATCACTTTATTTTATTAGGTGATGGAGGGAAAGAAAAATAAACCTTTAATTCTTTTTTCTTCTCCTGTTAGATTTTAAAAACACTCATTCTTGCTCTGACAGGTTTGGCTCAGTGGATAGAGTGTCAGCCTGTAGACCGAAGGGTCCCGAGTTCAAATCCAATCAAGGGCACATACTTCAGTTGCATGCTCCTCCCTGGTCTGGACCCTGGGGGCAACCAACCAATGTGTTTCTCTCACATTGATATTTCTCTCTGTCTTTCCTTCTCTCTTCCACTCTCTCTAAAAATCCAATGGAAAAATATCCTCAGGTGAGGAATAACTAAATAAATACACTCATCCTTCAGCTTTTACTAGAAAGTGTTCCTGGATTCCCAAAACAGATCAAGCCCCTCTTGCTCTTCTCCCTCAACCACCATAATACTTACTTGCTTTGTCTTTAACCGTTTGTGGTTACCTCGTCCACATTGGTCTCTTTATTTAACTGTTACATCCTGGAGAGCAGGAAGTATATTTATTTTTGTTCACCATTGTATCCCCATCTCCTTATTTACATTAGTGCTGTAATCTTCCATCAATAGTTTGTCTCCTGGCCTCGGTGTGTTTTTCCTAATGCTTAAAAGAGTAGTTTGCTCAACAAACATTGGTATGATAGATTACATTAATAAATACCTACCACAGTATCTGAAACAAAGCTGACCTTGAGCCAAAGCTGGTTTGGCTCAATGGATAGAGCGTCGGCCTGCGGACTGAAAGGTCCCAGGTTCGATTCCGGTCAAGGGCATGTACCTGGGTTGCGGGCACATCCCCAATAGGAGATGTGCAGGAGGCAGCTGATCTATGTTTCTCTCTCATCGATGTTTCTAACTCTCTATCTCTCTCCCTTCCTCTCTGTAAAAAATAAATAAAATATATTTTTTTTAAAAAGCTGACCTTGAATAAATATATTCATTCATTCATAAATGTACGAATGAATGGATGAACTTTACTTCAGAAGTTGTTCCAAGACATTCTAGGCAACACACAAGTGAAATCCATTTATCACTATGTCCCAGAAGTATTTACTAACCACCCACTGTGTGTCAGGTACTCTTCTGGGGACTGGAGATACTCTAGTTTACAAAAAAGATCCCCCATATCGTGAACTTAGGGAGTATTTACTCCAGAGCACTGTACCTGCTAGGAATAGAAGCATAAATGTAACCTTTGTGCAAAGACCACAAGAGCCATCCCAGGCCCTCCCGCAACCTTTCCACTTCTTGGACATCTGATATTGGGAAAGAAAGACATTCAGTATCTCAGACCTCATGGAGGTTTATGCTCCTCCTAGCTTTCAGAGTCTGTAAGTCTAGATAAACATGTTTTTAATTAAATGGATCCTTGGAAATTCACTGGGAAACTTCATTTTTGAATGATAATCCTTAAAAAAAATGTATCCATCATAAAACATTAAATATGTCTAGGGTAGAATACCAAAACAAAAAGGCATCCTCATATATCCCAAGAAACCTGAAACACCAATAAGAAAGGATATATGCACCCCTATGTTCATAGCAGCACAATTCACCATAGCTAAGATCTGGAAACAGCCTAAGTGCCCATCAGTAGATGAATGGATTAGAAAACTGTGGTACATCTACACAATGGAATACTATGCTGCTCTAAAAAGGAAGGAACTCTTACCATTTGCAACGGCATGGATGGAACTCTGCTGCGGGAAGGCCGGGGAGGGTTGGGGGGCGGGAGGTAGTGGGGTAAGAGATCAACCAAAGGACTTGTATGCATGCATATAAGCATAACCAATGGACATAAGACACTGGGGGATAGGGGAGGCTAGGGGACTGTCTAGGCCGGGGGGAAAATAGACACATATGTAATATCCTTTGTAATAAAAAATTTAAAAAAAAAAGGCATCCTCAAGAAACTGGGTGATCTGTATCCATGGGAGCGCCTAAGGGAGACTCCAGCCTGGGGAGACAGGGAGCTCTGAACAGTGCAACAGCCAAATGGCTACAATTTTCTATTTATGTCCTCAGGTCTGGAAGCAGCTGAAAGCAACACAAACATGCTCACCGTGAATGGGATTCTGGGGGAAACAGTTACTTTCCCTTTAAATATCCAAAACATACAGCAGATTACCAACATTAACTGGGTGAGTTCCAAAACATCCGTTGCTGTTGTAGTGGCCCTCCCAGGCGCACCCCTCCAAGTCATTGTGACCCACCAAAACTATAAACAACGAGTAAACGTCTCAAGTCAGAACTACAACTTGGAGATCAGCAATCTGAGGCTGGAAGATGCAGCGATCTACAGAGCTGACATAAATACAGAGAACTCTGAAAAGGAGACACTCACCAGGACCTACAAACTTCAAGTTTATCGTAAGTCATGGGAAGATAAAGGGCTTGTTTTTTATTTTTACTTTGCAAATTTGCTATTGCAGAACAACTGTATTTCTGACTACTGGGTTCCCTAAATCATTTTATGCTTATAAATAAGCATCACTATATTAATACTTTTCAAGAGGGTATGGCTTTGCTTGTTTTTAGCAATGTAACCTTCTATCAGCATTTGTCCCATGGCCTTGTTTTTCTTTTCTATAAAATGTGAATAATCATAGTATTCACTTCCCATGGTTATTGTGAGGACCACGTGAGACAGTGTGTGCAAAGTACTTTAGAAAACTTTTTATTTTGAAATAATTACAGGTACATAGAAAGGTGTAAAGACATGTACAGGGAGGTTCTGTGTCCACTATACTCGGTCTCTCCCAATGGTAACATCTTATATAACTACTAGAGGCCCAGTGCAAGAAATTTGTGCACCAGTAGGGTTCCTAGCAGCTGCCAGCTGCTGGCCAGGGCCTTCCTTCGTTCTGTGCTGCCCCCTGGTGGTCATCGCTCATCATAGCAAGCGAAGGGACTCCCTATCAGTTGAACTCCAGAGGGGACACTTTGCAAATTAGGCTTTTATATAGATAGATAGTTCAATGTCAAAACCAGGAAATTGGCATCTGTGCAAGAAATAGAGCTTACTTTAGATTTCACCACTTACACAGGCACTGATTTATGTGTGAGTATACGTGTCGCTCTGTGCAATTTATTTACATAGTAGAGGCCCAGGGCATGGATTAGTGCACCAGTGGGGTCCCTCAGCCTGGCCTGCACCCTCTCACAATCTGGGACCCCGCAGGGGATGTTGGACTGCTGGTATTGGCCTGATCCCCCTAGGCCAGGCCAAGGGACTCCACCGGTGCACAAATCCATGCACTGGGCCTCTAGTATGCATATAAGATCTGTGGTGAATCTCATCTTGCCTCCCCCCTCCCCCGTCTCTCTGAAATTCATCCATCTGTTCCATGTTTTCATGCCAATGCGTGTGTTAGCTATCGGTGGAATAGTCGAAAGGTCACTTAGGCTTTTATATATACTAGAGGCCCGGTGCATGAATTTGTGAACAGGTGGGATCCCTCAGGGTTGCCTGCAGGGATTGGGCTGAAACCCGCAGTCCAACACCACCGGCAACTCCTGCCTACCGCTCCCGTTCATCCTGCCCCGACTGCACCTGACGTGGGCTTGTGCCAGTCAGTCCCTATCGGGAGAGGCTCATGCCGCCACAGCAGTGCTCACCAGCTGTGAGCCCTGCATCTGGGCCCATCCCGAGGTGGGGGGAGTGGGGGGCAGGATGCAATCAGCCCTCCGGGCAGGCAGTAGGATGCCCTTGCCAGCCTGGGATCCAGATCTATCCCGCTGATGTTCGCACCAGTTGTCAGAAGCCACCTGGTGGCCACTTTCATATCATTTCTTCCTTGCGGAGCATCTAGGGAGGGGAAGCGGCACTGGCGTGATTGTGCCGGTGGCACCAGTCCATCAGTGCTTGGCCCATTCTCCAGAGATTGGATCTGCAGGGCTACTGAGGGAGGGAGTGGCTGCTGCAGGGCTGTGAGCCACTGGGACAGGTCAGTCAGCTGAGCAGCGCTCCCGCTGTGGGAGCACACTGACCACCAGGGGGCAGCTCCTGCTTTGAGTGTCTACCCCCTGGTGGTCAGTGCGCATCATAGCGATCTGTCATTCGATTGTTTGGTTGTTTGGTCGCTTAAGGCTTTTATATATACAGATAAGATGTAGCTTCATGTAACTACTTCCACAATCAAGATACTTAACTGTGCCATCACCAGACGTTCCTCATCCCTTTATAGTCACTCGTTACTGCCCCTTTCCCCTCCCAAGCTCCTGGAAGACATTGATCCATTGTTCATATCGGTAATTATGTTAGTTCACAAACGTTTACATAGATGGAATCGCACAGTATGCATGCTTTTGAGGAGTCATCCTAACTATTGCAAGTATCAATAGTTTGTCTTTCATTATAGGAGAACCTTTCATAGCATAGATGTACGAGATTATTTAACCATTCACATATTAAGAAATATTTTAGTTGGAATTAGACCTCTTGCCAGCTATGTGACCTTGAGCAAGTTGTTTTGTTTAATCCAAAATGGCCAAAATGAAAAATAGTGATAACCCTAAATGCTGGTGAGGATGTGGAGAAACTGGGTCACTCATACATTGCTGGTGGGAATTTAAATAGATTGGCTATTTTCTTTTTAATGAAAAATTACTCTTAGAAGTTCTGAGATCTGGAGAGAGCTAAAAAGCCATGAAAAGGTGTGGAGGTAACTTAAGCCATGGAGACAGTAAAGGATCGGTGCTTGCCAGGGGTTTGGGGGAGGGAGGGATAAGCAAGCAGAGCACAGAGGGCTTTCAGGGCAGTGAAACTCTACTGTATGATCTATCATGCTGAATACATGTCACTACATATTTGTCAAAACTCATAGAATATACAACACCGAGAGTGTATATCACCTGTGAACTTTGGGTGATCATGATAGTGCATCAATGTACATTATCTATTGTGTGTACCACTCTGGTGGGGATGTTGATGATGGAGGAGGCTGTGAGTGAATGGGGCAGGGTACACATGGTAACTCCCTGTACTTTCTACTCAGTGTTTTTAAGAACCTTAAATTGCTCTAAAAGATAGAACCTATTTTAAAGGGGAAGGGGAGTCCTCAGATAAATAGCAGTGATGTTTGCACAACAACGTGAATGTACTTAACCGTACAATTAAAAATGGTTAAGCCGAAGCCGGTTTGGCTCAGTGGATAGAGCGTCGGCCTGCGGACTAAAGGGTCCCAGGTTCGATTCTGGTCAAGGGCATGTACCTTGGTTGTGGGCACATCCCCAGTAGGAGATGTGCAGGAGGCAGCTGATCAATGTTTCTAACTCTCTATCTCTCTCTCTTCCTCTCTGTAAAAAATCAATAAAATACATTTTTTAAAATGGTTAGAATACTAAATGTTATGCCATGTATATTTTATCACAATACATTTTTTAAATTAAAAAAAATGGTTTTACATATGATTTCATTCTTGGGCATTTATCTCAGAGAAACAAAATCTTATTTCAGGCAGAAACTTGTATACAAATATTCATAGCAGCTTATTGCAATAACTTTAAGATGTTTGTTTTCATCCCTTTATACATTTAGTTGCAACTTCTTTGCTGAATTGGATAGTGGCTTTCAAATACTGGAAGAATATTTTCTAATTTGTTTTTATTTTTTTAATTTAATTTTTTTGTTGTTGTTGCTATTGCAATGTAATGGCCATAGACAGGACACACTTTTAAGTTTAATCTTCTTTAGTAACCTTTCCTCCATTGCTTTCTGAAGTCTAGAGCAACCATCAACAAGACAATAAATCAAGTCCAGGTTTGTAGCATTTGCCAATTCCTGTGATATAAATACTCCCACTGTGGCTGATTTTTTATATTAAATTTATTCAGGTGACATTGGTTAATAACATTATATAAATGTCAGGTGTACAACATCTGTATACAATATTGTGTGCTCACATCCCAAAGTCTAGTTTCCTTCCATAATATATTTGAGCCCCTTTGCCCTACCTGTCTTCCCCTTTGGTAACCTCCATTCTGATGTCTGTGTCTAAGTTTTTGTTTTATTTTGATAGTTTGTTACTTTCTGTTTTATATTTCACATATGAGTGAAGTCATATGGTTTTTATCCTTTTTCACCTGATTTATTAGCATCATAGCTTCAAGAACCATCCATGAATGTCACAAATAGATCATTTTAAGACATGCAGAGTTGGAAAGACTTTACACATCATTACAAAAGACAGATACATAGATATAAATAATTTTTAGAGCACAAATAATGGTAAATTGTCAAAAAATTAGAAAGTGAGTTTTGAGTATTTATTCCGTTTGTTTTGAATATGGTTTATTTTATTTTAACTTTTCATACTTTGCTTTTACATGATAGCCGTGTTTAATAAACATTTGAAAAAAATTTTTTAAATATAGCAGTTGGCCCTCACAAGCTGGTATAGGCTAATGTGTTTCCCCTTCATAGGTAGGCTTGGGAAGCCGAAAATTACTCAGAGTTTAACAACATCTTCGAACAGTACTTGTAATGTCACCCTGACCTGCTCCGTGGAGAAAGAAGAAAAAAATGTGACATACAATTGGAGTCCCATGGGGACAGAGGGTAGTGTTCTCCAAGTCTTCCAGACTCCTAACAACCAAGAGCTGACTTACACCTGTACAGCCCGGAACCCCGTCAGCAACAATTCTGACTCCATTTCTGCCCAGCAGCTCTGTGCAGGTAACAGCTCTGTCCATCTTTCCTGGAGTCCTACCGATCACTCTGGAGAGCTGTAAGGCCTGAGTGTGGGCCTCATTCTCCAGGGCAATGTGCCCCCCTTATGCTAAGCCTGGTCCCCAGGGGCCTCTCCTCCCAGGAAGCCCTGGAAACAGGTCCAAACCAGAGGGATGATCCCTGGTTCAGTTTCTAACCCTGACTTTCGATAGCAGAAAGTATAGTTTCCCTCAAAGCTCTGGTACTCCCCTGGAGGGTCCCCAATTTGGACGATGCCCCTGGAATGTGGCCAAGCCTGCCCAGTTGTCTCACTGCCTCTTCCATTTCCAGATAGCCCCACGGGCCTCCATATTCACCATGCTGGATTGCTGAGTGGACTGGCTGTGCTCTTTCTGGTTATAGTCATCCTACCTTCAGTGCTTTTGTTCCTTTTTTGCAAGAAAGGACGAGGTAGGATTTCCCCAATGTGGAAATGCACCTTCCTTCTCCCTAGGACTGGAGTCACTTACCCAAGGTGGTGTGGAGAGGTCTTTTGTCCCAGGAAATCAGCATTTCTACAATCCCCACCCCACCAACCACACAATCTCCCAGACTGATGGCCCTGCCTGTATGGTATCATTCTGAAGGCTCTTCAAAATCTGTTCATGGGATCACCAGTATCTAGTGGGCCCATAGCTTGGGTTCAAGTTTAGCACCCCCATTAATAAGCTGTGCTCCATTAGGCATGTATCTTTACCTCTCTGGCTCAGAGTTCTTAGATGTGATATAAGGCTTGGGCAGCGGTTCTCAACCTGTGGGTCGCGACCCCTTTGGTGGTCCAACGACCCTTTCACAGGGGTCGCCTAAGACCATCCTGCATATCAGATATTTACATGACGATTCATAACAGTAGCAACATTACAGTGATGAAGTAGCAACGAAATAATTTTATGGTTGGGTCACAACATTAGGAACTGTATTTAAAGGGCCAGAAGGTTGAGAACCACTGGATTAGAGGGTCTTCGGGGTCACTTTCAATTCCATCATATTTTTTACTTTGGAGAGTCACTGAGGAACATGTCCTAATTTGGTATTCCATGGTTGTCACTAGATTTTTCCAGATCCCTCTGGATTCTTCTGTATTTGTGCTATTTTCAACTCAGAAAAGCTGACCTTCGCACCTTAGGGGGAAATTACACCATTCTATTTGTCCTGACCCCATATCCACCCCAAACCTCCCCTTCGCTCAAATCAGAATAAGAAACCTGGATGTGGGAGGCTCTCCCTCCGCTTCCCGGTTCTTGACTCTCCTTTGGTCTGATTCCTCAGGTTCCTCCTTCAAGATCTTCCATAAGAAACCTGGTAAGTTTTCAGCCACAAGTTTCTCTGGATGACGATTGGGAGAGACGAATTCACGGCAGAGTGGTTAAGGCTAAGCTTGTGCTTTGCAGACAGTCTGGGGCGCGCAAGTCAAACTCGCAGCCCGCGGGCCACATGCCTTGTTTATTTGGCCCGTGTTAGTCTTTGAGTTTGACATGCTTGGTCTGGGGTGAAGGTCCCAGCTTTCCCCTTATCAGCTACCAGTTATTTTATCATGGTGAGTCTCCATTTTCTCAATTATAAAATATGCATAGTCGTGGGCTAAATGGAATTCCACATGTAAAACACTTGTCTGGTGCCTGGCACATAGCAAGTACTCAGTCAGTGTTAGCTACCATACCTATCGTGGATGGGCCCTGGCTTGCCCTCATGATGAGAAGTCACACAACCCGCTCAGGCCATAGGTGATCTTCAGGGTTCCTCAAAAAAAGACATCTGTCTTCAATACCTTACAGCAAGCATGTCAAACTCGCAGCCTGCAGGCCACATGTCTCGGTTATTTGGCCCATGTTAGCCTTTGAGTTTGAAATGCTTGCCTTACTGTCTCTTGGGAAGGAAAAAAGGCTGCTTTTTTTTTTTTTTAATATATAAGTGAGACAAGAGAACACTCAGTCTAGCTCACTCATCAAGTCTGAGGCAGGGGCTGGACAGGACTAAACTCTGAAATGTTGGATCCTTCTGAGATAGCTCATCTCAGATCTGTTAAGTGTGGCTATGTTAGTGCCCTTGAACATGACGACTCTAAATTCTAGCTGTATCTTTTCAACTTGGTCCTAAAATGTTCCATGTTAGGAGCTAAGAAAAGCGGTACACTGGGATGAGTGCTTCTACCAGCCCATAAATTATTAAAAGTAGAAACGTGTCTCTCCTGTCTGCTTCTCTGTAGCTTCACACAGAGTCTGGCACATGGAGGGAGCTTAATCAATGTTTGACTGTGTGAGTCAATCGAGCAAGCCTCAAATAAATGTTTGTAGGGCATCTGCTATGTGCTTAACATTGAGGCAATAACAGTAATGTATGTACCAGAAGATTCCAACACAGTATATAACTAGAGAGACTCAATCTAGTAGAAAAACCAAGACCTTCTCATTAAAAAACAACTAGCCATGCAAGGCAGTCACTGCTATGTGCCAGAGACACTAAGAAGAGCCTGGGTAGAAGAGCTACTTTGACTGCCCACGCAGAGATTGAAGAGTCTCTTTAGCCTAATGCGGTACTCTAGAAAAAAGAATTCCCACTGAACTCTGGGTGAGGCTTGAGCTGGGTGTTTCCCATCGCACATGGAATCCCTAGAAGAGAGAAAGACAGTCCAAACACCCAAGCATCCATCTCAAGAGGATGGGAGCCATCTCTTAGGGCTTCATTTCTTCACCTTAAAAAGAAAATATTAGACTAGACCAGCAGTGGGCAAACTACGGCCCGCGGGCCAAATCCAGCCCATTCGGCTGTTCTATCCGGCCGGCGGAACCGAAAGAGGGAGGGTTCTCTTGCTCTCCCCTCCGCTCCTTCACCAGCAGCAGTGTTAACATGTATTAGTTCACACAAACACTCCATCCATGCTTTTGTTCCGGCCCTCCAGTCCAGTTTAAGAACCCATTGTGGCCCTCGAGTCAAAAAGTTTGCCCACCCCTGGACTAGACCATCTCTAAAAAGTCATCCATCTTTTGATTTTGGTTGTGTGTGTGTGTGTGTGTGTGTTTGTTGTTGTTTTTTTAATCCTCACCCAAGGATATTCTTCCATTGATTTTTTTTTTTTTTTAGAGAGAGTGGAAGAAAGGAAAAGAGAGAGAAATATCGATGTGAGAGAAACACATCAATTGGTTGCCTCCTGCATGAGCCCGACCAGGGTCCGGGCCAGGGAGGAGCCTGCAACTGAGGTCCATGCCCTTGACCGGATTCCAACCCGGGACCCTTCGGTCTATAAGCCAATGCTCTATTCACTGAGTCAAATCAGCTAGGGCCGTGGTTGGCAAACTGCGGCTCGCGAGCCACATGCGGCTGTTCGGCCCCTTGAGTGTGGCTCTTCCTAAGCCTTAGGAGTACCCTAATTAAGTTAATAACAGTGTACCTACCTATACAGTTTAAGTTTAAAAAATTTGGCTCTCAAAAGAAATTGCAATCATTGTACTGTTGATATTTGGCTCTGTTGACTAATGAGTTTGCTGACCACGGGGGGCTACGGCAAATCATCCACCTTTTGCATACTGTGTTTCTATCTTTATTTGTGATGCAGATGCTGCCTCAAAGAACACAATATACACATATGTCAATGCTCCAAAAGATCCTCAGCCAGCAGAGCTCAGAATCTACGATGAAATCTCCCTGTCCAAGGTGAGCTGATGCAACTCATGGATCTTCACCAGCTCTCCCAGGTCAGGGAGTCACTGGGAGCAGGCCTCTCTTTACCACTGCCTCGCCAGAAGCCACAGGCAAGAATCTGGAAATACCATATCAGGGAAATACCGTGTCAGGGAAATGATGCCAGGATTCTCTCTATGGGGACAGAAAGGTGGTCAATTGTCACCCCATGGCAGGCCCCAGGATGAGGCCCTAAACTTTCATGTGGGGGTCTGGCTCAAGGTTAGATGAGAATCATGATTAAGAGTGAAGCACCCTCTACAGGGGACAAGCTACAAGAGAGCCCCTGGTGTGAGGTGAGGGCTGTTCCAGGTGAACAGGTTGCTTAAGGAGGCTCCAAGGTCACAGAGCTGAGAGAGGTGCCCTTGAACTCGATTAACTTGTCTGCCTGCAGCAGCAGCTTACTTTGCTCAGACTCAGAGTCGCTCTGTCCCACCCCTCCAACTCCCACCTGCCTTTGACCTGCCTGCCCCTCCCTCACCTTCACCCTGAATCAGTATTTTACCTGGTATCGCCTTTCCCTGTGCCTCTGCCAGGCTGCTCCCCTGAAGGGGTAAACTGAGGCCTGCCTGATGAATCTAGCACTGTGTTTGGACTGATAGGGCAGCGGGGTCCATAAAGCCCATGGAAAGCTAATACCCTGACTAAGCGAAACTCGGTCTCCACCATGCAAACCCGTCTTCTTGATTTTTTTTGCCCAAATGCTACCCACCCTCCCATCGCACCCTCATCTGACCCAGAACTTCTCCAAAGCTGGGTGGAAGCAGAGCTGAGGCCTGGAGAGAAGTCCACCTGGTGAAAATGCTACCAGGGAGGAGTGATGGGCAGGGTTAGAAGTAGGAAGGGGGACACATAACACTGTGCTTGGGTTCCATGACTAAGTGAATGACAGGTGTTTTACAGGTGCTTCCCACCAAGGAGAAGCCAGGAAACACAACATTTTCCACAGTGCAGTACTCTGATAATGCCAATCCTTTCTAACGTTTTATCCCTGTTGTCATATGTGTTCCAACAATTCTGCTATTACACCTGTTCATTCAACAAGGGGCCAGCTATTTTCCTTGGGACTCCTCCCTAGACTTCTCAGGACTACTGGCTGAGGGCTTTGGTCTAAGGTACTTCCACACATGCACAGAGCCCTACTCCCCAGGTCAATGGTTATTCACAGGCTGGCCTGTTTGGGGTGCTGATCCCTCCCTTTAAGTGCAGGACCCCGTGAGCCCCTGATCATAGTGTGGAAACCTCAGCCTCTGCAATACCCAGGGCTCTGTTAGCTCACGGTGTGAAAATAAGAAAACAGGTGCCTCCCGGCGGCCCACACCAGGTACACAGACTGGCAAGTAGAACACAGGCTCATTTCGGCTCCCATTTGCCCCCTCAGCTGAGTTTTACAGTATGCAACCTGAACCACCATTTGTCGTGGTCTAGTGACAGTCACAAGTCCCTCTGCTTCAGTGTCTTTCCCTGGAATGTGCAAAGGAACAGTAAACCCTGTCCTTTAACAGAACTTTCCATTTGGGGGATCTGTTGAGGGGCGATCACCATCTGAGGGTCCTCATTTCTGCTACTGTCAGAAGGACAGCTTTGGGGTCCCTTGGGGAATCAAATGTTTAGAAAGTGTTCCTGTTTAATAGCTGAGCTAATATGCAGGAAGCTAATCATGAAAGATAAATTTGAACCCAGGAGTCTAGAAAAATGGGAAAATAATGATAATAAATGAATGGTGGGAGGATATATTGGGAACGTGGAATGGAATGTAAGTGAATCCATAAGTAAAAAATCAAGAGCTGATTCTTTAAGGCATCTGTGAGCCAGACAAGTAGGAAAGTTGTAAAGGTAAGTTGTAAAGTCAAGCGCCCCACAGAAAGAGACAGGGGGCCTTTTTTCCTCAGTGATCACCAAAGGGAAGGAAGGAGAAGGAAAAAAGAGGTGAGTGAGGCAAGAAGAGAAGGAAAAGAAAGGAGGAAGGAGAAGCAAGAAGTGAGGGGCAAGGTGCTCACATGTTTGAACCAGGATCTGAAGGAGAGTGGGAGGAAACAGAGGAGGAGCTCGCAGTGTGAAGAACTAGACTTGAGGAATTCATCAGGGAGTCCTGAATTGAGATATCCCAAAGTGAATCCTCTAGACAAGTTGAATGACGATTATTCATTGGTCAGTATGTGATTTAAGATCAAAGACTCCTCAAGCCAGTGGGCAGGTTGCCTGCAGTGTTCTAAACTGGAGCACGAGAGATGCTAGCAGAGGTGACTTGCCACGGTGAATAGAAGGTACAGAAGGAACTGGGCCTCAACTAGGAACAAGGAAAGCAAGTGGCTTGAGCCTGGCTGTTGCCTCAAGCCTATGATCAAAACCATTCCCTCCTGCTTTTTTCTGGGTGAGAAAGTTGATGACCCAAAGGCTTCCAAATGGGGCGGCTGGGGCAGAGGTGAAAGACTCAGCAAAGAGCAAGGCCCTGCTACCCCAGACTCTTCCTCAGGGCAACTCCCCTGGTTCCTCATGGGAACCGGAATTCCCCAGCAGCACCTTTATGTTAACATGTCCTCTCTCTCCCTCTTGGGCACAGGTGGACAAAACCATCGGCACTCAGGACAGCAAACCTAGGACTCCAAGCTACGTATCTGTGATCTAGGCTGCCAGACAGCATCCTCTCCATGGAAACTAAACCATAACCACAGATAATGGCAGATACCCTGGACCCAGACTCTCTCTGCCCAGCTCTTACCTGAAGACTGCAAATCGCCACATCCCAATATGAAAACTAGGAAGCCCTCTGCTGCCGGACATAGCTTGTGCTTAGATAGACAGATGGACATGGGCCCTTTCTGAAATGGGTGAATTGCCTTCTGGATGAATAAGGCAAGTCCCTCGGCACAGTGCTCTCCAATCTTCTTCACATCGCAGCACATGTACAAAATATTTTTATGGCACAATGAAGTAAACAACCAAGACTGCTCATGCCTGGAGGCTGCCTGTGGCTAGAGGCCTCTTGTGATTACAGGTGATGACCCTTCCCAGCAACTCCAAACACAGAGAGGACCCATATTGTGCACATCTGTAGATACGCCGTGGCACGCCACCTAGGATGCTTTGCTGACACTCAATGTGTGGGAGAAGCCCTGGTTCATGGCTTGGGAAAGTTAGGCAAAGGCCCCCTTTTTCCTTTAGGCAGATGCAGCCCCTCAGAGTGTGAGCTGCATGCATTTCAGCCTCCACTTGCCCCCTTTACCCCGGAACCTTTGTTCATGTACAACTGGCTGGACCAGTGCAACCGTACATGACGGTACAACGTGAGAAGTCGTCGGAGTTGTGGCTCTCAGCAGTACAGACACGCTCCCCAAATACTGTGCTGGAAAAGGCACTTTCTGAGGGATTCTAGTGTGTTGGGCCATTTCTCTTCAGGCCCTACTTCAAAAGCTTCATGAGACTTTTTTTCCAGCCAAGCTTTCCTTCTGTGTCACTCTGTGATGGTTAACTTTACGTGTCAACTTGGCGGGGCCAGGGGCGCACAGATATTCGGTTAAATTTTACTCAAATGCATCTGTGAGGGTGTTTCTAGGTGAGATTGACATTTGATTTTGTAGACTAAGTGATTAATCCTGTTTTCCTGGGTGGGCATCACTAAATCCATTGAAAGCTTGAATAGAACAAAAAGGTGAAGTAAGGGAGAATTCTCTGTGTGTGTGTGTGTGTGTGTGTGTGCGTGTGTGTGTGTGTCTTCGAGCTGGGACATTGGTCTTCTTCTGCCTTTACACTTGCACTTGGACTGTACTTACACCATTAAGCTCTCCTGGCTCTCAGGCCTTCAGGCTCAGACTCAGACTAGAACTATATACCATCGCCGCTCCAGCTTGCCGACTACAGATCTTGGGCTTTCTCAATCTCCATAACTACAAGAGCCGATTCCTTACTATAACTAGTTCTCATTGTCTGCAGAACCAGGCAAACACATTATGCAAGCAACCTCAACACCAAGAAGCCATGCCCAGTACCCCATTCTCCAAAAGAGAATGACAAGTTATATCTCTGACACTTTAGGGGAACTAAGTGCAACCCAACCATCAGAACAAGAGACTTGAAAGAAGCAAAGTCATTCTCGAGCAGGAACTTGAGAGATGATGTTGCAGATTATGAAACTAGGCCCAGCCCAGTGCCCAAGGCTTCACCCAGAGCGTCATAGAGTTCAGTTCAAGGTTAGGTGCTCCTCCCTCTCCCCAGCCACGTCTGAGCGGAACACTCAAGTGAGTATTTGAAAAATTGCTCCCCTTATGAGCTAATAAATATAACCAGCTAAATCCTAAATGCCCACAAACAACCCCAGACTGAACAGCAACACTAAACTGCATTTAGGCAGAACGAGGATGTCAGTCCTAGTGAATGGACCCATAAAACCCCCTGGCCCCACTATCTTTAGCACTTTGTTGGGGCTGCAAGGCCCCCAAAGTATGAGATGAGTGTAATGTCTGCCCTGGGCTAACTGAGAAACCAATTCCAGCACAGACACTACACCTAAATCCTGAACTACATACGACCTGGAGTGGCACCAGCTAGCACAGTCAGAAAAGACCTGATGGGGAAGCAGAGCTGAAACTGGGCCTTGAAGGATGAATAGCATTTGGCAGAGAGTGAAGAAGACAGAGGGCATCCACATGAGGAAACAACCATAAACAAACAAACAAAACAGCCCTGGATCTGCATGATGTATTTTGGGCACTTCCCCAGATACACCATGTATGGTCACAGCCCCTTGCCTATGTGTGGCACA
>NW_006282378.1:180890-181712 GCF_000327345.1 Myotis davidii
GAGGGGAAAAATCAGGCAAGCGTTTCTTAGGTCTTCCAGGAAAACAAACCTGAGGTGGAACCAGTACACAGGAATTCTGAAAGCGGCCTACTCTTTCTGTTCTGTGAATATTCTAATTTATTAGACTCTCCTTCTGTAAAATGAGTGTGTAAATATATGCTAACAAAAGGAGACTTGACTTTGGGTGCTGAATACAATACAATGTACAAATGATATATAATAGAATTTTACAATTAAAATCTATATAATTTTATTAACCAGTAATATCCCAATAAATTTAATAAAATTAAAACAAATAAATAAGGAAATAAATAAAAGAGTGTGATTCTATTTACCCCTTCACAGCTTTCCAGATGAACTAAATTGTGACCAACAGGTCTATAAAATAAGAATATTCGCCCTAACCAGTTTGGCTCAGTGGATAGAGCATCAGCCTGCAGACTGAAGGGTCCCAGGTTCAAGTCTGGTCAAGGGCATGTACCTTGGATGCGGGCACATCCCCAGTAGGGAGTGTGCAGGAAGCAGCTGATCGATGTTTCTCTCTCATTAATGTTTCTAATTCTCTATCCCACTCCCTTGCTCTCTATTAAAAAAAAAAAGAAAGAAAGAAAAACTAAGATGGTGGCATAGGGGAACACCGAGATTGCTGCCTCCTACAACAACTTCAGAAACGCAACAAAAGGACAGGACGGTCAACATCCAGAACTACAGGAGGGCTGGCGGAGTGGAAATTCTACAACTAGAAGAAAAGAGAAAACCACATTGAGGGTCAGGAGCTGCGGAAGTAAAGTGCAGAGGTACGGAGGTTCGCGTGTGCGGAAA
>NW_006282378.1:185526-186141 GCF_000327345.1 Myotis davidii
AAAATTGGGTCTCTTAATGGTGTGCCTCAAAACAAGAAAAGTTCTGTTGGGACAATAACCACAAAATACCGGAAGGATGGGGAAAATGTGTAGCTAGTGATGGACATTACTATAAATAAAGCACTTTTGATGTTTCTCTTGAAATTATAAACTCCACCTCTTGAAAAAAATCTGCATTATTAACCGGTACACCTGGTAATCCCCAGCCCAAGTCAGGGAATGTGTGGGAAGCAACGAATTGATGTGTCTCTCTTACATCTATTCCCTCTCTCTCTCCTCTCCCTCTCCCTTCCACTCTCCAAAAATCAATGGAAAAAATACTCTCAGAGGATTAACAACAAAAAAAAATGAAAAACCATTCTTTCTATAGAACAGGATCTTGTATCTGACCAAAGATGTGTCAATTTGACACTTGAAGTTGGA
This sequence comes from Myotis davidii, assembly GCF_000327345.1. Lineage (NCBI taxonomy): Eukaryota > Metazoa > Chordata > Mammalia > Chiroptera > Vespertilionidae > Myotis > Myotis davidii. The sequence goes on from NW_006282378.1 coordinate 185,950, forward strand.
ATCTCAGGGGCAGAGTCCTCTGGGGCTGCGGTTCTCAACCTGTGGGTCGTGACCCCTTTGTCAATTGAACGACCCTTTCACAGGGGTCGCCTAAGACCATCCTGCATATCAGATATTCACATTACGATTCATAACAGTAGCAACATTACAGTTATGAAGTAGCAACGAAAATAATTTTATGGTTGGGTCACA
>NW_006282378.1:189873-193000 GCF_000327345.1 Myotis davidii
GCAAAGGAAACCATCAACAAAAGGAAAAGACAGCCCACTGAATATTGGCCAGTGATACATCTGATAAGGAGTTAATATCCAAAGTTTATAAAGAACTCACACAACTCAACACCAACAGAAGCAAACAAACCAATTTAAAAAATGGGCAAAAGACCTGAATAGACACTTCTCAAAAGAGGGCATGCAGATGGCCAAGAGACAGATGAGAAGATGCTCAGCGTCACGGATCCTCAGAGGCATGCAAATTTAAACCACAGTGAGATCACCTCACACCTGTCAGAATGGCCACAGCAATAAGTCAGCACGTGGTGATGAGGATGTGGAGAAACGGGAACACTAGCCTTTCCCCTTGGGATATCCCGTCTCCACCCCCTTTCCTTAAATACATTCAATTCTTCTTTTCCATGTTTATAAGGAAGGAGGAGGAGCCAGCCGGGCTGGGGGGCGGCGACACAGTCTCCGGGATCCCCAGGCCTGCAGGGGGGTCTGCGCGCGGCCCGCTGGCTCTGCCCCCCGCGTCCGGTCCCGAGCGGGCCTCCCTCGGGCCATCCCGATGGTGACCGGGCCCAGCGGCGCCTGAGCCAGGAGCGCGCCGGTCGCGGAGCCGGAGGGCGGGAGGAACATGACATCGCGGAGGTGAGGAGCCCCGGGGCCCGGCGCGGCCTGGGCCCTTCCCCCCGACGGCGGAGCTGCTGGCGGCCACCGCCTCCCGCGCGCCCTTTAGATGCGGGTTTGCGTCATCCCCGCCCTCCCCTCACGTGCCAGGAATGGAAACACTGACGGTATCAGCAGCTCTTAGAAGTATTTCCTTTCTCAGCGACCTTCGCCTTTGAGAGGTGGGAGGGGAGGGAGCCGTGTCTCTCGTTGTTGAATCCTTCATCACAACCTTAGACGTCAGGAAGCATTCATCACCCCTTTGGCGTTTGGCGGATGTGGAAACTGAGGCTCCGACGTCACCTGCTGATAAATGACCGGATCGGAACCTTAGAGTCGCAAGGAGGCTTAGCGAAATAACGAGATCCTTTGAAAGTTCAGGGTAATACTGAGAGCTAACGTTTGTTAAGCTGTTACTGTAAGCCACACACATCTAATCTTCACTATAACCCGACGAGCTAGGTACTATTATCCCTACCCCCTTTTTTAAAAAAATGTATTTTTATTGATTTCAGAGAGCAATGGAGAGGGAGTTAGAGATAGAAACCTCAATGATGAGAGAGAATCATTGATCGGCTGCCTTCTGCACACCCCCAAACGTGTTGGATTCAACTTAGGTCTTAGGTGAATAAGAGCCCAGCACTGTGAATAAGAGCCCAGGCCTCATGCTCAGGAATCCCCAGTCCAGGCAGCAAGCAGGATCCCCGGTACTCACCCCAGAGGTGTCCCCTGCTTATTCAATCCTAGCAGAGGCACCAGTTAATGACAAAACACCCAATCGGAAAAGCAAAAGGAAAAAAGAATACAAAAATATAAAGATAGTGTAAGGAGCCTGTAAGACAACTTCAAGCATACCAATATCCGAATTATGGGGGTGCCAAAAGAAGAGAGAGAGCAAGATATTGAAAACCTATTTGAAGAAATAATGACAGAAAACTTCCCCTACCTGGTGAAAGAAATAGACTTACAAGTCCAGGAAGCACAGAGAACCCCAAACAAAAGAAATCCAAAGAGGACCACACCAAGACACATCATAATTAAAATGCCAAGGGTAAAAGGCAAAGAGAGAATATTAAAAGCAGCATGATCACAGTTAACAGAGCATGATTATTATTTCTGCCCCTAACATGAAGTTAGGGTTGTGGGCTCTACTGATTGGTAGTTGGAGCCAAGGTAGGGTGTAGATGATCATTGCCTCTTGTCCTGCTATAAGCCATGTTGTCATTTCTGAGGTTAGTGGTTGAAACACAGCTGAGGCCTACATGGTATCTTTAGTTTGACTGAAAATCTGTTTCTGTGGTCAAAAGGTCTGAGGCCTTTGTTCTAAGACAGTTTGATGCTGACCAGAATCTGATGTCCTGAGGGCTTAATGATTAAGGAGGTGGATGTGCTAGGAAGAGGGAGGCAGGTGAGTCATGGTACTATCAGACTGGATGATTCCATTTGAATCAAAAGGAAAGAAAGGAGAAAAGATCACATTAAAGAAATAAAGTCTCTGCATGGTTACACTGAGAACAAGGGACCAAATGGTGAGACAAAATATGCTTCCTTTGCTCTAATGCCTTAGAAAATTCCAAGGGTTTGGGAAGCTGTGAGCCAGGAATAGTGGACAAAGACCAAATATACTTGAGAAATATATTTTATTCATCTGAATGGCCAAATATATATTTCTTATAAATCAAAATATCACAGGTAATGAAAATATTTTGGAAATTGATAACGTTAATGGTTGTACAACAGTGTGAATAATTAATGCCACTGAATTGTTTAGGAAAAATACTAAAATTTAGGTTATGCTATTACAATATGTAGTTTGGGTTATTTTACCAAAATAAAAAAATAAATAAATATTAAAAAGCATACAGATGGAAAGTGTCTATTCTGTTTTCCAGAAAATTTCAACTCACATTGCACATTTAAAATTTTTGTACTTTACTCCAGAAAAAAAATAGAATAATAATAATAAAATTAGGACTGTTAGTTTAGAGAACTGCATCAGGTGTCTGACTGGTGGTTTGGACCAGATCTGGGTTAAACAAACTTGGCACTTGAGTTCTGGCTAGGAAAGAATTCAGAGCCAAGACTAAAGCTATAAGAGAACATCTATCTACACTAATAAAAGAGAAAAATGGTAATTGGCGTACGAGCGACCCTTTTCATTGGCTAATCAGGGCTATATGCAAATTAACTGCTAACCCAGATGGCAGTTAACTGCCAACAAAGATGGCGGTTAATTTGCATATGTAGGCACAATGCAGGGAGGCAAAAGGGAAAGCACGAAGAAGCCCCCTGCCACTGACAGTGATCAGAAACACAGGGGGGAGCTAAGAGCTGTGGGGCAGGGCAAAGGCAGTCCCAGGGCCGCCTTTGCCCTGCCCCCCAGCTCTCAGCTCCCCCCTGGGTTTCCGATCACTGTCAGTGGCAGGGGGCTTCTTCCTGCTTTCCCTTTCGCCTCCCTGCCTCTTGCCCACAC
>NW_006282378.1:193877-197167 GCF_000327345.1 Myotis davidii
CCAGTGACCATAACGCTGGAACGACCAGTACAACTAGTCACTATGATGCCCACTGTGGCCAGCAAACCGGCTCAATCTGGGGGTGGGCCTGGCCTGCCAACCTCCCATTGACCAAACGCCCCCACCCCCCTGCACTTCCCTTAGCCAGCCCCACCCCTGATCTGCCCACCCTACCATGATAGACCCTCAGCCCCTCCCCCCCAGCCAGCCCTGCCACTGATTGCACCCCTTGGTTTATAGCCCTTGTGAATTGAGAGTATTTAGGTAAATAGCTCTTGCAAGACCAGATCTTTAAGGAAGGGGCAGTGACTTCAGGAATGTGCATTAGGAACAGTGATTAACTTAGGAACAGAGTCCGGCTGCTAGTTTTCTACGTTCTTTCACAAGTGGAGTTAATTATGGGCTAGCAAGAGAGTGCAGTAGAAAGCAGGTTACTGGGACAAATTCAGATTGCTGGCCCCCAAAATGTCTTATGCTCCCCATCACTGGGTCTTCCATCCTAAGGGTTTTAAGGGTGGAGATTTTAGGGAACATCCCAGGGGAAGACCTCCATAGAATATTCAGCAGCTTTCTAGGTGTGCACTTTCAGGGTCGGAGATGGTTCAGCACCAGGGCCCGGGCTCATTCCTCAAGGCAGCTTGTCCCGATGTCAGCCATCGCATTGCTTGTCCGGTTTTCCTGTTTTCGGGGCCTGAAATACCATTGAGGCCTAAATATCATCTCTAGGGAGGAAAGGTCACCTTGAGGGTGAGACCCCATCCTGCAATTGTCCTTTGCTAGGCACCCAGGGCTTCGGGTCCGTGGTCCTTGCTCTCCTCGTCTCGGTCTATTTGTGCCACGCCTCTAAGAGGAAGCGGAAGTCTCTATTTGAAGCACTCGCAGTTTCACCCATGAAGGATCTTCACTGGAGGGAAGTCTCCAGCACCCAATGCTAAAGAGCATGATCTGGCTGCTCCAGTCTCTCTCGCTTCTCTCCGGCCTTGGCCCAGGTAAATGCCCGTACAAACCCATGTAGTCACGGAGGGGCTCCCTGGTGTTGTGCTGCTCGCTCTAAATCCCCTATATTCGGTGTCTGTCGGTCTCTCTGCCAAGGCGCTGCGTGGGGCTTGAGATGCTATCTGATAAGCTGCTACCTTCTGTCAATGTTAAATGGTTCAGTTGCTACCTAAAGTTGTATCTGCATCTAAGGGAATTGTCTCCGGGGGCATGGGCAGCGAGCTTTTCTAAGACAAGACTCTGGAGTTTATCGCCAGCACATTGAAGAATAAGAAGCCCTAAGTTTAGGAAAGGAAATGCTTTTGCCCAATTAGCTTCTGTCTTGCTGCATAACGTCAGGTACATTACTTATTCTTCCTGGGCCCCACTGTTCTCGTCTAAAATATTAATAACCTATGAATCGGTTTAGCCAAAATTTTGAGGCTCAACAAAAAACACTCGACATAGTTCTCTTAGTTTCGGTTTAGATCGGCTGCAACAAGAATGAAAAATAAAAAGCGTTCAGCTTGCTCTTCCTTTGATGCAAACCACGGGCTCTGTGGTCCGAAAAAGTACCTTATAAGGCAGAGAGAAAGAAATTAGCTGGTTCTGTCTGCCTCTTGTTTCCTGCTGTGTGTTACCTGTAAAACAAAGTTGTATGTGATGTTTGGGCAACCGCAACCGGTCAATTGGAGCCAACGTATAGGGTTAAGGCAGGGGTGGGCAAACTTTGTGACTCGAGGGCCACAATGGGTTCTTAAACTGGACCGGAGGGCCGGAACAAAAGCATGGATGGAGTGTTTGTGTGAACTAATATAAATTCAAAGTAAACATCATTACATAAAAGGGTACGGTCTTTTTTTTTTTTTAGTTTTATTCATTTCAAACAGGCCGGATCCGGCCCGCGGGCCGTAGTTTGCCCACGGCTGGGGCAGGAGACAAGGCAGGAAAGCTAAGCCAGAACTAGCCAAGAGTTAATATTCTCTGAGTGTCTATTCTGTTTTACAGGCACCAGACCAAGCACTTACATGCATTATATATGTACAGAAGCCTGTGACAGTTTCATGAGTCTGTACCATCCCCATTTTTACATGTGGAATTATGATAATTTCAATAACTTGCCAACTTTCATTAGCTAGCGGGTGGCAGGCTCTTGTGTTAGTTCTGAGAAATAATGACAGTTGAACCAACGGCAGCAACACAAGAAAGAAAAGGACAGAAGCAAGTCACCACAGATGCAGAATTAACTGGCCCTGGGAGTGAGGGGAAAGGTGAATTCATTAAGTCATCCAATAAATACTCATTGAGTACTTACTGGATGCCTGGCACTGCTCTAGTTTCTGGAGACCCATCATGAACAAAGCCGCAACAATTTCTGCCCTCATGGAGTTCACCTTTTTTAATATCTTTGTTTTGATTTCAGAGAGGAAGGGAAAGGGAGAGAGATAGGAACATCAATGATGAGAGAGAATCATTGATCGGATGCCTCCTGCATGCCCACCACTGGGGACTGAGCCCACAACCCCAACCACAACTGGGGCATGTGCCCTGACTAGGAATCCAACAGGAACCTCCTGGTTCATACGTCGCAGCTCAACCACTGAGCCATGCCCACCAGGCGGAATAAACATTTTAGCAGGGGAGACAGACTATAAGCAAGATAAATAAGTGAAATAGTATATTGTATAGTGTATAGGAAGAAGGATGGTGCAGAGTGGGGCTGTGAAATTTCAGGCGAGGTATCTAAAGAAGGTGACCAAGTTTCAGGGACAGGAAGCAGACACAGAGAGGAAAATAATAAAATCAGTCTTGAAAACAAGCATGAAGGAAGATGACACATGATTATTACAGTTGTTTCTCTTTTCCCCCCCATAGCTCCCCTCCAACCAGTTCCCACCCCACCCTCTGCCCTTACCCCTTCCCTGTCCTCGTCCATAGGTGTACGATTTTTGTCCAGTCTCTTCCCGCAGCCCCGTATCCCTTTCCCCCCAAGAATTGTCAGTCCACTCCCTTTCTATGCCCCTGATTCTATTCTATTCACCAGTTTATTCTGTTCATCACATTTTTTATTCACTTGATTTTTAGATTCACTTGTTAATAGATATGTATTTATTGTCACTTTGTTATTCATAATTTTTATTTTTACCTTTTTCATCTTCTTCTTCTTTCTCTTCCTAAAGAATACCCTTCAGCATTTCACATAATACTAGTTTGGTGGTGATGAACTCCTTTAGCTTTTTATTTTGTTTGAAGCTCTTTATCTGACCTTCTATTCTGAATGATAGCCTTGCTGGATAAAGTAATCTTGGTTGCAA
>NW_006282378.1:197823-200348 GCF_000327345.1 Myotis davidii
GCCTTGCTTCAGTGGGACTTTGGTGCTCACTGAGTCTGCCACTTGAGTCTGTTGCTTATGGATCTGAAGAGTTTTTTCTGGTGTGGTCTCACTCTGACCACTGGGTACACTGGCTCTTGGATCTCCAAGAAGGTGCAAAGTCAGCCACTGCCTGAGGCCACCCAGCAAGAGCTACAGAGAGATATTCAGATTCCTCCTCTTTGTTTGGAGTTTGGAGGTGCCTGGATGAGGCACAGCTGTGAAGCAATGAAGGTTGCTGAGGAGTTTTAGGCCTTCTTTTGGAAGCTCTGGGGTTCTCTGACCCAGCTACAGTTTGACAGGTTTTTAGGCAGAGAAAGGCCAGGCCATTTGTATATAAAAGCCTCTGTGCACAGCTTGGGTGGGGTTGTAAATTGGGTGGGGCGGGGTCTCGGGGAATCACCAGGGCAGAGCAAACCTCAATGGCTGCCAGTCTGCTCTGCCTCGGAGAGGTCCCGGGGTCTGTGTCCCACGGCCCTGTGCAGGAACAATGATCACTGCAAGCACCTCTGCAAGAAAGCCGCCCTCACGTTCCGGCCTGATGCCAGACAGTCCGGTTTCTCTCCTTATGAGTCTGGGTCCCCAAATTCTCACCCAGGACTGGAGTTCAGAGCAGTCAGGAGCTCTTTTCTCCCTCCCAATTGAAAAAGATAACAGCAGAACCAGCTCCCAGCCCCTTTAGCACTCGCCTCCGTACTTCTGACTTCCACACCTCTGCACCTCCTACCTGACTCAAAGCGCTTTTCTCTTTCCTTCTAGCTGTAGAATTTCCACTCAGCCAGCCTTCCCATGGTTCTGGATGATATTCGTTTTGTCTTTTAGTTGTAGTTTTAATGTGGTTGTGCAAGGCAGCAAGTTCAGGTGTTTACCTATGCTGCCATCATGGTTCTCCGCTAGTATATTTTTGATTACTGATTCAACCTCTCTACTTGGTACAGGTCCTCTAAGATTTTATATTTATTCTTAAGTCAGTCTTGGTAATTTGCTTGTTTCTAGGAATTTGTCTATTTCATAGAATTCTCTTATAATTCCTTTGTATTTCTATAAGGTCTGCAGTCATGTCCACTCTTCCATTTCTAATTTAGTGATTTTAGTAGCCGCCATTATTGTCCTAATTAATCTAGCTAAATTATGTCGAATCTGTTCATCTGTTAAAAGAACAAAATTTTGGTTTTGTTGATTTTCTCTGTTGGTTTTACATTCTGTTTTGGTTATCTCTGCTCTGATCTTTAGTGTTTCCTTTCTTTTAGGCTTTGGATTTATTTTGTCCTTTTTCTAGATCCTTATGGTGCAAAGTTAGGTTATTCAGTTGAGATGTTTTGTTTTTTAATACAGATATATATAGCTTGCTTCCTTTAACGTTTGGTTTATTCTACTTTCATTTTCCCTTGTCATTTTTAAGATTCTGTCCTATGCTTCTCTTCTCTATTAAATCTCTTGAGAAATCAGCCCCAACCCTCCTTCTAAACTTGTTTCATGCTGAGCTAAAATAGCATACTATATCCCTCTTTCCTATAGACAGGCCTAAGCCATTCCCCTAGGTTGGAAACCCCAAAGTTTCTCTGATTTTTCTGTTTTTCTTTTTTTTTTTTAATTTATTTTGAGTGAACATATAGGTTTCAAGTGTGTTTCTATGTTTCTCTGTTGTTTTTTTAAATCAAATCAGTCCTACCTTTCTCCTCTCCTTTCTAAAACACTGTTTTCTTTATACTTTCCCAATTCTAAAAAACACTCCATATTTCTTAATGCCTTTCAAAAAATTATTCAGTAATCATTTAAGACACTTCACATTCTAATCTCAGTCTACTTAGCATTCACTGAGTTCCCTGAGTCAAGTGTTGAGACCATGAAGAGCTGAGTAAGACATTATTCATGTTCCCAGAAGCACATCATCCAATGAATAAAATATGTCAACAAACATACCCCAAAAGTCTGCTGACTTGACATCATAACCAGAAAATTGGCATTACTTCGGCATCACCCCCAAGTGATCCCGCAGAGACTTATAAGGGTCCCCAAAATTATGCTTCCCATGGGCCACCTAAGCAGCCTCCAGTTGCAGTCATAAGGTATCTTTCCAATTCTTAATCTTCTCTTCTGGTTCTAGTCCTTCATACCTGCTGGCAGCAGAGCTACTTAGAGTAAACTTGATTGTCCTGCTTACTCCAAGAACATCAATATCCATGACAAGGATCCTGGGCCAGGACATTCCCAAAGCATCAATGCTGGTTACAGGCAGAGTAAAGGGCCTCCTTGTGCCCTCTGGGACACACCACATTACCTGTGCCCCATCCTAAAGCAGCTATACTTGTGGCTAGTCTCACAGACTTTTGAACATTTACAGTAACTTCTAACCTTTACCTTCTCTAAGCATAGTGGCTCAAATCTTTTTTTCTCCTTAGACCTACAGAGAACTATTCTACCATCTCTTCCTCCTACCCCTTTCTCTTATTCTCCCAAAGCAAACTCCTTTCTCCTCACCCTATACCAAACTTCCCACAAATATA
>NW_006282378.1:200391-214483 GCF_000327345.1 Myotis davidii
AAGAGATATTTGAGCTCATCCTTGAAGGATCAATAGGAGTTCACTTCCTGAAAAAGGTGGGAAAGAGAGTTTGAGGCAAAGAAAACAAAGAACAAAGAAGAAGCAGGGCATTCTTGGAAGAATCACAAATAATTGAACAATGGAGAACCTCTTGTTTTTATTCAAAACTCTGCTCAATAGTATCTCCTCTGTGGAATGTTTCCTGGCACACCCCAACTCTTCCTGATCATCATTCTCACTATGTGTGCTAGCATGGAGTACATACCGCTATCAGATTAATATTTACTGAGCTAGAGCCAAGCCAGCATGGCTCAGTGGTTGAGCATTGACCTATGAACCAGGTGGTCATGGTACAATTTCTTGTCAGGGTATATGCCTGAGTTTTGAGCTCAATCCCCAGTTGGGGGCATGCAGAAGGCAGCCAATCGATGATTTGCCCTCGTCATTGATATTTCTATATATCTCTCTCTCTCCCCCTTACTCTCTCTGGAATCAATAATATATTTTTTATTGATCTAGAAATTGTGCTAAGTGCTAAGAATATAGAAATAACAAACATAATTCTTACCTCAAGATTATGGAATAGAAAGGGGAAAAACAGGAGAACCAAGATGGCAGTGTAGGTAAACACCAGTTCTCGCTGCCTCCCACAATCACATCAAAATTACAACTGAAATACAGAACAACCATCATTCAAATCAGAAATCTGGATAATGGAAGTCCTACAACTACAGAAGTAAAGATGAAAGTATATCAAGACTGATAGAAGGAGGAGAGTTGCAGACTGGGCTGGCCCAACAGCTGCATGTGGCGTTTTTTTCAATCAGTAGGGATATCTCAGATGCAAGGGCCTCCCATGAGAAGCAAGGGGTCCCAGACCCACACCAGACCCCCATCCCAGGGTTCCAGAGCTGGGAAGAGAAGTCCCTATAATTTTGGGCTATAAAAACCAGTGGGGATTGTCATTCAGTGATATGGAGGCTGCTGGAGCCCCAGGCAGTTCCTCTTAAAGGGCCAACATGGTACCATTTCCTCTAAGTTCCAGTAGCAGGCAGTGTCTTTGGGGAATCCAGGGACATATGGGCAGGAACTGGATTGTCTGGTATTGGGGCAAGAACCCTAAGGTGGCTTTCTCCCAGACAGGGGTGCTCACAGGTGTCATTGTTCCTATGCTGAGACTCCCCCCATCACAGTGCTGACTGGCAGCCACATCTGAGCCTCCATCAGCCTGACTTACATTGTTTACTCCACCCTGGTGATTCCCTGAGACCCTGCCCCATCCAATTTGCAGCCCCACCCAAGCTGTTTGCATAAGCTTTTCCATATGAATGGCCTGTCATAGCTCAGGCTCCAGACTTTCCTAAAATCTCTCAAACAAGCTGCAACTGACATCAGCATGCCCCAAACCTATCAATAAGAGGCCTAAGACCCAACACTAAGACCAGCCTGCTTTGCTTTATAGCTGGGCCTCCTCTGGGCACTTCCAAGCCCAATACAAATAGCAGCCATCTGCACATCTCTCTGTAACCCCAGGAAATGGCTGACTTTGCACCTCCCACGAGGCCCCAGAGCCAGTGCATCTGGTGGAGAGCTTTAGACCATACCAGATTACAACTCTACACATCCACAAGTGACACACTCAAGGAGCAGACTCAGTGAACACCAAAGCCCCATTGAAACAACTTCTGCTCTGTAAGGATGTTTCCTGCACAGCAGCCCTTCTGCTGTAGTCACAGCTTGTCATCACAGCCAATTGGCCTGGAGGCCAATTCCTTCCAGTGATGCCAATGGCAATCAAGGCTCAGCTAAAACAAGATTGTGCACACAGCCCACACAGGGGTGCATCTGGAGGGGCCAGCTCAGGTGACTGGGGAAGCAGCTGAGTGTATAGGTAAGGGCTAGTGATGAGGAAAGAGTTGCCACAGAAGGTCTCTAAAAGGGAATACTGGCATGAAAGACCTATGGAGACAAAAGAGTGAGACACATGGACACCAGGAAGTAGCGCATTCCAGGTAGAGAATTGCAAGTGAAGCAGTCCTGACCATCTCAAGGAATAGCCAAGCCAGCGTAGTTTGAGCAAAGTGAACACAGGGAACAGTGATGGGACATTAGTTAGAAGAGAGAAAAATAACCAGAACATTTTGGTCTGTGTAGGTCATTGTCATTATTTTCTTTTGCCTTGTTTTTTGTTCTTGTTTTAATATATTTTACTGAAATTTAACATACAGAGAGAAAACAAATACTAAGTATCATCTCAATGTACAAAATGAATACATTTGCATATACAGAGACAGGCCAAGAAATAGAACATTATCAGCTCCCCTCCCCCAAATTCTCCCTTTTGCTCCCTCCTACTTGTCATCCCTCCCACCTCCTGAAAGGTAACCACCATCTTGACTTCAAATAGCAGATTTGTTTTGCCTGCTTTTTAGCTTTAAAATAAATGGAATCATATCGTGTATTCTGTTTATATCTGGGGGTTTTTCTCTCAAGATTTTTCCTTGTGATGTTTACTCATATGGTTTCAAGAGGGAAGAGTTAAGATGACAAATACCAGCATGTCAAAGTGCTGATGGGAAAGATGTGCTGGGAGGTAGTACTGATGCTGGCAATGTTCATGTGCCTGGCATCCACAAGACAATTCAGGAAAACAAGAGCTCACCGAGAAGCTGAGTGAAAGGGTTCCAAGAGACATTTCCTCCCCTACTCAGATCCTCTCTTGAGAATAAAGAGACCTCAAGAAGGTTAAGGTCATGGTTATAGTTACTGATTGATTGTTTGATTCACTGAAACAGATACTATTTTGTGTCAGGTACAGTGCTGAAATGCAAAGATAATTAAAGCCTGATTGGTTGCCAAAACCGGTTTGGCTCAGTGGATGGGGCGTCGGCCTGCGGACTGAAGGGTCCCGGGTTCGATTCCGGTCAGGGGCATGTGCCTGGGTTGCGGGCACATCCCCAGTAGGAGATGTGAAGGAGGCGGCTGATCGGTGTTTCTCTCTCATCGATGTTTCTAGCTCTCTATCTCTCTCCCTTCCTCTCTGTAAAAAATCAATAAAATATATTTTTAAAAAAAGCCTGATTGGTTAGACAAACAAACAGAGGGCTACAAAAGAGTGTAATAATTGTTTACTTAAGCATTTATCTAAGTATTTGGCAAAGGATGCTAAGAAAGCATCTTCTTTAAGAATCTCTGTGCCCGGCTGGTGGGGCTCAGTGGTTGAAACTTAACCTATGAACCAGGAGGTCACGGTTTGATTCCCAGGTCAGGGCACATGCCCAGGTTACGGGCTCAATCCCCAGTAGGCGGCATGCAAGAGACAGCCAATCAATGATTCTCTTCATTGATGTTTCTACCTCTCCCTCTCCCTTCTTCTCTAAAATCAATAAAAATACATATTTTTTTAAAGAATCTTTGTGACTATTTCACCTTTTTTGCTCAAACATTAATGGTTCTGAGATAAGCTCATTAGAATATGGCCATTATATATTCCCTTTAAATGATATTTATTACTTTTATGTATATCTCTTCTACTAAGTATAATCTTTTTGAGAGGGGAAAAGATGACTTTTAGTATCCTGAAAAGAGCACAAAATAGTTGGAGTCAAAGTAGTTGAGTTTGAATCCTGATTCATTCTTTAGCTATGTAACCCTGGGAAAATTGGGAAATTGCTAGTGAACTACTCTATGCCTCAGTTTTGTTATAAATTGAGATAATAGCACTCATCTACCTACCTCACAGAAATTGTTGTCAGCATCAAATGAAGTAATGTATAAAAAGAACTGTAAATTCTGATTATTTGTCCTCTAAATCTCACAAGACCACTATGTTGGACACATAGTAGGTCATCAGTAAATGTTGAGTTTTAATTATAAATTATCAGCAAACACTGTGGTTTTGGAATCTGTGGCAGGGAGTTGATGTAGTTCCTTGTCCCCCTCTATCTCATGCCCAGAGAAAGAACTCAGGGGCTGGAGTGAGATGGTGTGTATGGCCGAGGATAACCGGCCAGTGTGGGAGAGTAAACTGTGCCAGGATCATCGGGGCTAACAGTCCATTAACAAAGCGTGCCAAATATTTTGTCGGGGTGGAGCCTTTTTGATAGTCATTTCAACAGTTTCCCTTCTGTGTTTATAGGGAACACAGTTTCACAAACCCAAGCACTCCCATTGAGGGTGGACGGAGTGCTGGGGGAATCGGTAACTCTCCCCCTGAAGTTTTCTGCAAAAGAGATCCAGTCCATCACCTGGCTTCATAATGGAGCATCTATCATCTTCATACCGAAAGATCCAGCACACATCCAGGTGACTGATCCAACACGGAAAGATCGACTGAAAGTCATCCAGTCCTCCTCCTTGCAGATCAACAACCTGACAATGGCAGACAGCGGACCTTACCGGGCCCAGATAACCACAACAACCTCCAGAGAGATGTATGAGTACAATCTGTCGATCTTCAGTGAGTCAAAGATTAGATTTTTTAATTTTGTGTAGACTAAGAAATATTACATATTTTAATTCTATGTGACTGCAAATATGTGCTATGGCCTAGTAGTAAGGACTATGGCATTAGGAGCCAGATTGAGGTCAGTTACAGCAACACCCTACAATCACAGAGGTAGTAAGTGGGAGAGCTTCCCATATAACTAGCGGGTATGATGCCTCCCTTTATACAAAGGTTCATCTGACCCAGTGGTCAATGTACAGAACAGTAGTCTATGTAGAAAATGTTCTAGAAGGATGAGTTAAAAAAGAGAAATGTATTTTCTAGCAAGGTTGTTTAATTAACAAAACAATATTTTCCCAGATAGCTCGGGTCCTCAAAATAAACTTATGGAAACTATAATTGCACAGTTTATGAGTCAATGTCAGAAAAAGAAAATCCGTCTAGCAATCAGTGATGCCAATGAGTGACAGGAATGCTTGTCTTCCTTGGAGAACTATGGTCACATTACCTCTTCCTTGTGTTTTCTCCTCTTCTGTCTGTCTCAGATATCTCTGCTTTTCTCTTACAAGGACACTTACTGGATTTAGGGCCCACCTAGATAGATAATCCAGGATCATCTCATCCATCTGCAAAAGACCTTTTTTCCAAATAAGATTCTTAGAATTAGAATATCTGTGTGTGTGTGATGTGTGTGTGTGTGTGTGTGTGTGTGTGGTGGGGGGTGGGAAGCGGTGGTCATCATTCAACCAACTATAGGCAGAACCACTCTGGGTAATCAGTGGTCATCAAGGCAGAACTAGGGTCCTGGAGAGAGGAGACACATCCATTGGAAAGTCTGGGAACAGATCCCATATCAGGCTCCATTACAACATTCTTCTGCCACCACTCAGAAGACCACACTCTTCTGCACTAACCACACTCCGGAGGCTCAATGTCCATCCCTCCTCAAGGTCTTTTAGAGCACCTCTCCTTCAAAGGCACATACACAAAGAGATGTGCAAGCTACACCAACATGTCTTACAGCAGTACAGAGGAATCTCAAGGTATGAACTATATAGTATTTTAAAACATTGACCAGCCCTAGCTAGTTTGGCTCAGTGGATAGAGTGTTGGCCTGTGGACTGAAGGGTCCCAGGTTTGATTCCAGTCAAGGGTACAGGCCTGGGTTGTGGGCTTAGTCCCTAGTGGGGGGCATGCAGGAGGCAGCCGATCAATGATTCTCTCTCATCATTGATGTTTCTATCTATCTATCTATCTCTCCCTTCCTCTCTGAAATCAATAAAAATATTTTTTTAAAAAAATAAAATAAAACATTAACCAATTACTTCATATACCAGGCTAAGGATAGCAAAGATTTTATCTTACAGGCCATGATCAACTAATTGGGAGTAACTTCCTAGAATTCATTGTTTTTGTTTGTTTAAATATGTGTGTTTTTTTTATTTTGAGAGAGAGGGAGAGGAAGGGAGAGGGATAGAGAGATAGAAACAGAAATGAAAAAGAAATATCATCGATCAACTGCCTCCTGCATGCCCCTCACAGGAGATCAAACCCACAACCTGGGCATGTGCCAAGACCAGGAGTCAAACCAGTGACCTGTTGGTTCCTAGGTTGATGCTCAACTGCTGAGCTTCACCGGTTGGGCTCAAGTTCACTGTTAAAAAAGACATTGAGGCCATGTTAAGTTTATTCATTGAGTTAACAATATTTGTTGACTATGAACAATGTACAAGAAACTGTTTTAGGCACTTGAAATGTATCAATGAGTAAAACAGACAAAGATCCCTGCCTTCATGGAGCTGATATTCTGGGTGGAGAGTAAGAGGAGGTAATAAGCAATACATGTAATGTATAAACAAATGACACGGTATGTAAGAAAGCCATGCTGTGGAGAAAAAAATAGATTAGAATAGCATAAGAGCATCAGGATTGCCAACAGGGAGTATGGCCTAATTTTAATTACAGGGTCATACTAAGCTTCATTTGGAAGATGACATCTGAGCCAAGACCTGTTGGAGGTGAGGGAGTAAGCCATGAATATATCTGGATGAAGAACATCCAGTACATGTACTTTCTCATGCCTTGCATGTTCAGGGAACATCAAGAAGCAAAGTGAGGAGAGAATAATAGGAAACAAGGTTCAGTAAGAAAATTGAGGGCCACGTCATGTAAGGCTCTGAGAGCCAACATATGGACTTTAGATTCTATTTTTTTAAAATATATTTTATTGACATTTTACAGAGGTGAAGGGAGAGAGATAGAGAGCCAGAAACATCGATGAGAGAGAAACATCGATCAGCTGCCTCCTGCACATCTTCCACTGGGGATGTGCCCGCAACCCAGGCACACGCCCTTGACCGGAATCGAACCTGGGACCCTTAGGTCCGCAGGCCGATGCTCTATCCACTGAGCCAAACCGGTTTTGGCTGGACTTTAGATTCTAAATCTCAGTCCGGTTGAGAACCATTGGAGGGTTTTACAAAGAAGTAATATGATTTCACTTACTTGCTTAAAAGATCTCCTGGCTGCTCCGTTGCAAATAGATTGTAAGGAACAAAGGTGGAAGCCACTGGACCAATAAGGAGGCCATTGCAACAATCCAAGCAAGAGATGATGCTGGCTTGGACCAGGATGTAGCAGGGGAAGTAGTGAGAAGTGCTTGGATTCTGGGTATTCTTGGCTACTGGATAAAGTTGTTATTGACAAAGATGGAGAAGGCTGCGGATGGAACAGGTTTTAGAGAGAAAAACAGGAGTTCTTTTGAACATGTTGCATTGGAAATACACATTATGTCCAAGTGGAAATGTCAAGTAGATGGGGTTACAAATTCGTCAGGTGGAAAAGGTAATAATATAGCTTTTTGGTCAGCCATGAACAAAGGCTGAGGGAGATGTGACATTCATGCCAAGTATTTGCCATTGCTGTGCTAGGCTCTGTCTTATTTAACCCTCATAATGACCTAAGCAGTAGGTATTCTTGCCCAGTTTTACAGATGCTTGAAACAATTACCAATGTAGTCATGGTCAAGTAGCCATTAAATAACTAAGTAATGATTCTAACCAAGTCTTAACTCCAAATCCAACATTCTTGCTGCTACATAAAAGCTCCATTCTGGCAAGATAGATTCCACTAGTCCTAATTGGTTAACTAAGCTTAAAACATTACTCAGTCTCTTCTAATCAGACAGTTGGAGTCATTCTGTTCTTTACTGGGTCATCTTAGGCCAAGTCTAGGTCAGCGACCTTTTCTGTACTGTTCCCATGTCCCCATTGATCCATAGCTACTGATATCTCACTAGTCAATCTTTTCTGGTCTCTGCTATCATAAATTTCTGCAGTAAAGGCTTTCTCAGATGCCTGAATACATTGCACTTCTTTGCTGCCCAGAAGAACTTGCTTGCTCTCTCAGTTTCTTCGCTTCTTTCTTCCCTAATGTTTTGGTTCTCAACGTGTCCTTTTCTGTCCTGCTGACATTCTGCATCAGGGTCTCTCTGTCCCTGCTGGAGCCAGCATCATAAGCAAAGAGGACCAGAACTCCTGGAGACTTGTGGGAAGTGTAGTTCCCCGAGGGTATCAGCTTCCATCTTCCACCCCAGCTGAGGATTCCTGATTATGGATGAAACAGGACTCTTGTACCTGGCTCTGTTTTCTAACCTGGCTAAGGTAGGGCTGGCCCTCAGCTTACTCTGCAAGTTGTTTTTACACAAGAGGCAAAACAGAAAGGCTATAAAGGACCCCAGGAATAAACTGAAGTACAGAAAAAGTACGGTGATCAGCCTCAAATCACCCAACTAGTTGGTGGCAAACTCAGTCTTTCACTTTTTGTTTCTCACACTGGCTTTTCTGTCTCATACCAATGTCCCTCATCATTTGGTCACCCCAGACCTTGATCCCATCAATTAGGCAACATAAACAGTGTTATTTACAGAGTATACAGATCAGATCATACAGCAGAGTGTCGGGTAGAATACAGAAACATTGAGGGGAAGGACATTTTAAACAGAGGGCTGAGCCAAACCATTTGTCCTTAATCTGGGTCTTTTCTCTGCACACAGGACGGCTGAGGAACTTACAAGTGGCTAATCACACTCAACTCTTTGAGAATGGGAGCTGTGAGATCCAACTGACCTGCTCTGTGGAGAATCCAAATGACAATGCCTCGTTCAGGTGGCAGGTCGCAGGAAACACAATCCTGGAGGAAGCAAACCTCACTATCTCTTGGGAGCCCAAGAATTCCAGTGAAGTGACATACACTTGCATAGCTAAGAATCCTGTCAGCAATTTATCCTTCTCTTTCTCTGTCCAAAGTCTCTGCAAAGGTAACAGTCTGTCTCAGGTCTCTCTGAAAGTCTTGAGCAGCTGTAGGGTGTGGCGTGACCACATAACTGACATGATTCCCCAAACAGCAGCCCAATAGGAAGCAGCCAAATATGCTGGGAGAAGACAGACACTCAATGTCTACTCCCAGAGGTCTCACCTTCCTCCCTCACCCACCCCCACCCCTGCCCACACACACCCCCTCAACCCTCCTGCAACACACTCAGAGCCCAAGAGCAAAGTCCTTAGGAAGGCAGAATTGTTTCCTTCTCCTGGCTCTACCAGGCCCTGCCCTGCCCTGTCTCCCACTCCCAGAAATCCTGCCCAGAGCCCCAGAGCTTCTGGGTAGAGATGAACCCACCCTGCCCCCCCCAAAAGTGGGCTAGAAGAGGTTAAGTGTAGGCTCTGAGAAGAACACAGAGCCTTACTCAATTGTCCTAAGTGCAACTTCTTTTTCTTTTTCTTTTCAGGTGTTTTTAACGAAAAAAGTCAACTCTCGGTTATCCTATTGAGTATACTAGTGCCTTCTTTGATCTGTATCGTGCCCTTAATTGTCTGGAAGAAGAAAAGAGTAGCAGGTTTTCTTTCTTCTTACTTGTCTTTTCTCCAAGGTTTCAGAGACTTTGAGTCTGGGTTCCCTTTACCTATGTTTTGGAAGACAGGGAAAGAGAGGAAGGATGCAAACTCTGGTTCAGCTAGTCCACTAGGACAACACCTGGGGTTTAACCCCACACCTGCTAATTTCCTGAGAAGTGGTCCTACTGGGAAGTTAGGTCCTCAGGTCCTGCCTGCCCTTACCTTTCTGGTCTCCTCCCACCACATATTCTGGAGAGGCACCTATGGGGCTGGAGGGGTAGAAGATCTCTCTCGTTACAGTCACAAGTTTCTATTTCCTTGATTTTATTTTTCAGGTTCCTTATACTTTTCTACTCAGCAAACCCAGAGTCCTGGTGAGCTTCTAGACTCTTAACTCCCAGTCATAAAACAGCTGGGAATAGCCAAATTGAAGGAGAAGGGGGCCAGGCAGAGGGCTGGATAATTGGAGAGGATGGAGTCAGAATGTCATTATGCAGATGGACCATATGGCACCAGAATCTGTCACTGTGCAAGTTTGTTCCCTGTGGGACCTACAGGGCGCTTTACAAGCATGTGGACCAGTCACTGACACAATTTCTTGGAGTGGGATTAGGGCCATTCCCCACCCTGCTGATGGAAAAGCTAAGTGCCAGTGAAAGGGGTCATGGCCTGTCCACGATCCCGCAGCAAGTCCAGGGCAGGTGTAGGATTAGAGCAGCAGAGGCCCAAAGACAAACTGCCTGACCCCATCACTGTTCACCCAGGGTTTGGGAACTGAGTAAAAGCAATCAAAAGAGAGAATGTGATAGAGACACTGGAATACGGACTCTGAACTCAGGTTAGCACTGAGTCTCATTTCCTGGGGGAGAGATATGTAATGTCATGTGTAAAGGACATGGCATAAGATTTGGAGTCAGAAGGTATGCATTTAAGTTCCTTATTCGGTCATTTCCTGTATAATTTTGAGCCAAGTAAATTAAATTACCTGAGCCTACAGTTCCTTATCTATAATAATAAAAGCATAGTACACTAAGTAGGCCAGACGTCCTTCTGGACGACCTTCCAGACGAAGCTGGGGCTGCGAGGGAAGCCCGGGTCCCGGGTGCCAGAGGGAAGCTGGTGCTGGCACTCAGGGGAAGGAAGGCCTACCCTTTTTTTTTTTTTACATTTTTTTAATTATTATTTAAAGTATCACAAATAGTAGTACATATGTCTCCTTTTTTTTTCCCAAATTACCTTCCCCCAGCCTCCCCTACCCCCGGCACATGCCCTCACCCGCCTCCCAGTGTCTTGCGTCCCATTTGTTAAGCTTATATGCATGCATGCAAGTCCTTCGGTTGATCTCTTACCTCCCCACCAACCCTCCGCAGCCAGGAAGGCCTACTCTTGCATGAATTTCGTGCATCAGGCCTCTAGTCTCTACTATAATCAAACCCACCTTAAGGACCTCTGAAAGGTTTAATCACAGGTATGTGAAATAATCCAGTTCCATTATGCTGGCCAGTAGGATCTCTAGCTCATAAGTACGTGGTCCTATTTGGTCCTATTAGCTTCCTTGCTCACATGTGAATTCAATGGGAGGCTGAAACTTTAGGGTACCTCAAGACTATGTGCCCCCAAGCGATGAGGGCAAAAATAGATCCCATGATTGAGAAGTTTCTGGTTCAACGCAGAATTTCAAAGACTGTCAAAAATGAATGAACCTTAAGGAATAGCAATGCCTTGAACAACTGCATCTTCAGGGCCAGAAAGTGTCCCGGGGTAGGAAGGGTCTGGGAGAATGCTTCTGCAGCTGACTGTGCCTCTCTGTGTTTGCAGCAGAGACCCCGAGGGGCGACTCAGGGAATGAGCCAGCCAGTCCAGAGAACACTGTGTACGCTCAGGTCACTCATCCAAACACGGTGAGTCCTTTCAGCCTCATACTCCATCCTGAGCATTACTGTTATATCATGATTCAAAGACTTGTCGCCACAGTCATCTGACTAATCCAAACAATGTACACCATTGAGGAGAGGAGAAGGCTACCGAGAGCTACTAAGTTCTACGCAGGCCCATTCCAGCCCCAACCGCTCTGACCCCAGTGGAATGTTCACTCACACCCGTAGCGACACTGCTCTCCAACTGCTTAATGCATCAGGAAGTCTGGTATCCTTCAGCTTAATTACAAGCTGCCTGAAAGTAAAAATTACGTCTTCCTCTCCCTTCCCCTATGTCTTAGCATGGTGCTCAGTAAATATTTGCTGAGTGGATCAAAGTTCCATTAAGTTTGAGAGTTTCCAAAGGAGACAGATCAGTAGCAGGGAAAGTAGCAGAGCTCAGAAGCAGTCTCCTTAAGAGGGACAAGAATGTGCACCCCCTCCACAGTAGAGGGCAGTAAAGACATGAGTAGCCCTCAATCCTCCCCACCCCTTTAGCAACAGAACCGGATGGCCTTGGTCAGGCATCAACAATTCCCCACCACCTGCAGGGGGTACATTTCTAATGAACACTGTACATCCAGGAAGGCCAGTTTCCCTGTCATCTGAAAACAAATCTAGAGACTCATCATTTTCCAACTGACAGAAGCAATAGTCTAGCTAGAAATCTTTGATCCCCTCATACAGTCCCTCACAGGTATTTGTAAAGCAAGCTCCTTGAAGAAAGGGAACATGAAGGGAAACTCTTACTTGTTCAGATATTTCTTGTTGTTGTTGTTGTTTTTCCTTAATCCTCACCTGAGGATATTTTTGCATTGATTTTAAGAGAGAGTGGAAGAGAGAGGGAAAGACAGAGAGAAATATCGATGTGAGAGAAACACATCAATTGCTTGCCTCCTGCACGAGCCCTGACCAGGGAGGGCCTGGGCCAGGAGGAGCCTGCAACCGAGGCACATGCCCTTGACTGGAATCGAACCCGGGACCCTTCAGTCTGCAGGCTGACATTCTATCCAGTGAGCCAAACTGGCTAGGGCCTGTTCAGATATTTCTATTGTCCTTCCCATTTCCTCTTGAAGACAAGATGAATCACTCTCAACAAACCAAGAAACTAATCTGCAAATTTAACTTTTTCTTTAGGGTAAAATTGTGCTTTGGAGAGTTTTGGAGATCTTGAAAACACCCTGAATATTTTTAAATTAATTTTAAATGTCAAAACCTCTGAGCACAGGGGACTTCTGTTATTGCTATAATTTGTATTCCAAGCAGAGCCAGTCTTAATACCAGATGTTTCTCCTACCGGTTCCCCCTGCTTGAGGAGAACACAATGACTTGATGACCAGGCAGGTAGAGCCACAGGGACAAAATGGAGCAGGCAGCACCGTCCAGGTACAGCCAGTAAAGATCTGAGACAAAAGACAGTAGAGTTGGGTTCAGGACAAGAATGCTTCCTTTTCTTCACAACACTTGCTAAGAAAGGCACCCTTCTGTCTTTGATTCTTGATCCCACTGGTTCGCTGGGGTGTGCTTCTGTTTGGGGTTCAGAAAATGCCACTAAACCAGCCGTGGGCGGCCCGTTTGAAATGAATAAAACTAAAACTAAAAAAAAAAAAAAGACCGTACCCTTTTATGTAATGATGTTTACTTTGAATTTATATTAGTTCACACAAACACTCCATCCATGCTTTTGTTCCGGCCTCCGGTCCAGTTTAAGAACCCATTGTGGCCCTCGCGTCAAAAAGTTTGCCCACCCCTGCACTAAACTCACAGGTTTGAGAGCTGGCAGTGTTTGGTCTCTAGCCCCCCTTGCTAAGCACCCCCTAGAACTTTGTCACACTTCCTTTCTCTGGGAATATATCTTTGCATGAGTATCTCTTTGTCTGCATGAGCCCAATGAGTATGATTCCTTTTTATAGAAAACGGAAATCCCAATACCAATGAAAAATAATGATTCCTCTACAATTTACTCCACAATTTGTCAACCCAAACAGGTAAGCCCATGATTGTCCCACATTCTTACCTCTCTCATCAGACCTATGACTTTGCAAAGAAAGTAAAAGCTAAGGAGCCATTTTTGCCCTGGATGGTTTGGCTCAGTGGATAGAGCGTTGGCCTGCAGAAGTGTCCCAGGTTCGATTTCAGTCAAAGGCACATGCCCTGGTTGTGGGCTCAATCCCCAGTAGGGGGCAAGCAAGAGGCAGCCAATCAATGATTCTCATCATTGATGTTTCTATCTCTCCCTCTCCCTTCTTCTCTGAATTCAATAAAAAAAAAATTTTAAGTTAAAAAAAAAGTTAAGGAGCCATTTTATAGATGAATAATGCCAGCAGAATACAGAAAGTCTCAGGACATCACCCAAACATACCCAAAAAGTCTTGTTGTATTAGGATCCCCATGCATATCTGAGTTTTCAGCCAACTTGTGTTTTAATTCTGCCGTATGCTATCTATCAATATTCTTGTCTGCCTTCTAGTGCTCTCCAGACCTCCTGTGTAGCCATGGGGTCTGGCCCGGGGCTCTGGTCCTTATTAACCGACTTCATTTTCCTCTTTTTCCCATTAAAATAAGCCAATTCCTTCCAGGGCAACTGTTCTTGACAACATCATCTAAGTTGCTGAAATGTCTCAAAGGAATTCAGGAATGACACATCTTCTCCTGATCCCATGGGAGATAACAGAGCATCATTTCTGCCTGGAAACAGAATTTCAATATCTAGAATGATCACTTCCAGTCCTTCAGACTTGAACCTGCTTCCCTAGGACAAACACCAGTTAACTGCCACGGCTCCAAAGTGGAAACCATTCCCACCTGCCATGATATTTTGAATTTAATTTAAAAAT
>NW_006282378.1:214578-216960 GCF_000327345.1 Myotis davidii
CCACAACCCAGGTACATGCCCTTGACCGGAATCGAACCCGCGACCTTTCAGTCCGAAAGCCGACGTTCTATCCACTGAGCCAAACCGGTTTTGGCTCATCGATGTTTCTAACTCTCTATCCCTCACCTTATGTAAAACTTAGACAATAAAAAAATATATTAAAATAATAATAATAATAAATATATTACAATTCGGTGTTCTTGAATATTTTCAGCTGAAAATTCTCACGAAAAATGAGTTGAAAGTTGATCAGGGCTGCCGCTTAGGGAAACCATTTTTTTTTTTTAATAGACACACGTGGCATGTGGGGAAGTTCCGCTGCTTGCATCTACAGACACGGAGTACAGTGGGTTAAGGAATAACATCATTTGCAGCCCGTGATCCAAATAACATTTTCTAATCTGCTCCAGGACAAAACATGCTTCAGATAACGTGCCTGGATATTGACTTTCCCTTTGGTAACTAAGCAAATGAAGTTATGGTTGATGGAGAGACTCTAATTCAGAAGACAACCGCTTCTCTCCTTTTAGAAAGCAGCAGGATTGTGACACAGGAGATGGCTTTGTCTGTGTGAGCCAAATGAGTATGATTACTTCGGGAGAGGATCCGTTGGGAGACAATGCAATGTGTTGATTATGTGTGTTGTCTTTGGAATTGGACAGACTCGTGCTCAAATCATGTACTAGACATATCTCCTGGAACATGCTAGCTAAGCTCTCGGAGCTTTGGTCTCCTAGACTGAAAAAGGAGGGTGGTAACACATCAGCCCTATTACTCAGACCAGGAACCTGAGTTATCTTTGACTTCAGCTTCTCTATCACCTTTGGACTCTATCTCCAAATATATATCTGAACCTTATCCACGTCTTTACAAATCTTCACCATCATCCCATATCTAATCATTATCATCTCTAACCTGGAATACTACAATAAACTGAACAATTCTCCCCAGTTTTGCTCTTACCTCCCTCCACTCCGTTTTCCAAAAGACAGCCAGAGTCGTGTTTTTAATATAAATCAGATCTTTCACTTGTCTGCTTAAAACTCTGCAATATTTCTCCATGCACTCAGAATGAAACTGCATCTGCATGACCCTGGATGGTCTCTGGCCCACCTCCAGCCTCAGCTATTATCAGTCTCCCACCGCTATCTCTGTTTATCCTCCCTGATCTTCTTTCAGCTCCTCCATTAAGGAAAGAGTTCTTTAAGGTAGAATTATTCACATCTGCCTTAAGGCCCTACCACTGCCTGCTCAGCTCCTCCTCATTCTTTAGGTCTCAGTTTACATATGTCACCTTCTAAAAGAGACCTTCTCAGACCTCTCTATCCGGTGCTCTCCCCATTTTTCTGTCACACTTCCATGTCATTTATCATATGTCAAAACATACTTATTTTTATTGGTTTAATGTGAGTTTCTCCTACTATACCATAAACTCTCCAGGAATAGGGACCATAATAATTTTATTTATCACTGTTTCCCTAGCACCTAACACAGTATCTAGCATATAGAAAATGTTCAACAAATATTTTAACTAAATGAATGAATGTGTTATAAAATTGTGTGAGAATTAAATTAAATAATGTACCTGAAGTCTTTAGCATAGTGCTTAGCTCATAAACGTGCTCAATAAATGTTAGCTATTGTTGTTGTTATTAAATTACATTCTCCTGAACTGACAGAAGTGGGATTCCTGGACCATATGAAAATTCTATTCTTTGATTTTTTTAAGGAAACTTCATACTGTTTTCCATAGCAACTGTACCAATTTACATTCCCACCAACAGTATACAGGAGTTCCCTTTCCTCCACATCCTCACCAATGTTAATTTTTATTTATGTTTTTGTATAGCCATCCTAACAGGTGTGAGAGGGTATCTCGTTGTGGGTTTGATTTGCATTACCCTAATGAGTAGTGATGTTGAGCACCTTTTCATATACTTGTTTGGCCATTTACCGTATTTGCCGGCGTATAAGACGACTGGGCGTATAAGACGACCCCCTAACATTTCCACTCAAAATACAGAGTTTGTTATATACTCGCCGTATAAGACTACCCCCTCTTCCGCACACCTTCCACACACCAAATAAAAGGTAAAACAATATCATATTTGATTTTAACATTTTAATTTATATTCAAATGCTTATGACATGCAGGAAAACTGTCACAAGGCTGTATGTAATCAAACATATACATAAAACAGTGCAAGTTTATTACCGGTAAACATACCGGTAATTCACTAAAGAAAACACACTCTATAGACTGGTACCGTAGATGCTTCTCAGGAACACAGGCAAGCAGCCCACAACCTAGAGGGACTGTCAATGATAGAAGTAAGATAACAAATAGAGGTAGAGAGCAAGTGCCGGGCAAGTCCCTAGCAA
>NW_006282378.1:217189-218117 GCF_000327345.1 Myotis davidii
GCTGCTGATGCCTGAACGGTATGTGGAATGAAGTGGGCGGGCATCGGGAGGCCACTATGGCACGGGGCAAGCACTATGGGCAGTCTATCTGAAGTGTACCTGGCGTATAAGACGACCCCCCACTTGGAGGCATATTTTTCAGGGCCAAAAAATCGTCTTATACGCCGGCAAATACGGTACATGCCTTCTTTCAATGAATGTCTATTCAGATCCTTTGCCCATTTTAAATTTGGGTTATTTGGTTTTTTACTCTTGAGTTTGGGGGATTTCTCATATATTTTGGTGTGTGTTTTTTTTTAAAGAGAAGAAGAGACAATGAGAGAGAAAAAAAATAAAAAAAGAAACTAATGTAAGAGAGAAATATCATCTGTTGCCTCCTGTTCACACCCCAAATGGGGATTGAATCCACACCTGGACAAGTGACCTGACTGGGAATAGAACTGGTGACCTTTCAGTGCATGGGACGATGCTCAACCAACTGAGCCACACCAGCCAGGGCTATATTTTGGATATTAATCCTTTATCCGGTGTATGGTTTGCGAATGTTTTCTCCCATTCCATAGGTTGCCTTTTCATTTTATTGTTTCCTTTGCAGAAGCTTTTTAATTTGATGTAATTCCATTTCTCTTTTTCTGCTTTTGTGGCCTTTGCTTTTGGTGTCAAATTCAATAGATCATTGCCAAGACCAGTGTCAAGAGGCTTTTCTCCTATGTTTTCTTCTAGAAGTTTTTCAGTTTCAACTTTTATGTTTGTCTTTAATCCCTTTGAGTTGATATTTATCAGGGGTCCTCAAACTACGGCCCGCGGGCCACATGCAAATACAAATACTGTATTTGTTCCCGTTTTGGTTTTTTACTTCAAAATAAGATATGTGCAGTGTGCATAGGAATTTGTTCATAGTTTTCTTAAAAACTATAGTCCGGCCCTC
>NW_006282378.1:220748-221756 GCF_000327345.1 Myotis davidii
AGCATCCTTGTAACTTAATGGCTAATCTTAAATTTGTATGTCCATCCAAGACCTCTTTCTTGAGCTCCGGCTTATTTAATGCCTTTTATCTTTATTTATTTATTTATTATTTATTTATTTATTGCTGAATTACTCTGGCTAAGACTTTCATTACTATGCTGAATAGAAGTAACAAAAGCAGTCATTTTTGTCTTTTCCCTGACTGTAGAGGAAAAGATTTCAGTTTTTCATCACTGACTATGGTGTTCACTGTAAGTTTTTCATATATTGTGTAGAGATAAGTTCCTCTATGCTTAATTTGTTGAGGGCTTTTATCATGAAAAGGTGTTAATTTTTTTTTTGCAGTTGATGTTTATCTTTTTTTAAATTTTTCTTTATTAAGGTATTACATATGTGTCCTTATCCCCCCACTGCCCTACCACCCTCCCCGCCCCCCCCCCCCCCCCCTCCCCCTCCCCCCCCCTCTTCGCTCCCTTCTTTAGTTAATCTCTTCCTCCTCCCCCCTCACCTTCCCCCTAAAATTCATCAGTCTGTTGCATGCTTCAATGTCCCTGGCTGAGTAATAATACTGCAATGAGCACGAGAGTGCAACTATCTCTTTGAGATCCTAATTTCAATACCTTTGGATAATATATGCTCAAAATTGGGATTTCTGCACCATATTACATTTCTATTTTTAATTTTTGAGGAACCTCCACACTGTTTTCCACAGTCTCTGCACAAGTCTGCATTCCCATCAACAGTGCATTAGGGTTTCTTTCCTCCACATCCTCCCAGCACTTGTTTGTTGATTTATTGGTAGTAGACATTCTGAGAGGTATCTGGTGACAACTCATTGTAGTTTTAATTTCCACTTTCCTGATGATTCTGGCATTGCGCATTTTTCTTTTCATATGTCCGTTAGCCATCTGCACGTATGTCCTCTAAGTGTCTATGCAGGTCCTTTGTTCACTTTTTAATTGAATAGTTTGTCTTCCTGATGTTGAGTTGTATAAGTTATTTCTAAAT
>NW_006282378.1:222130-222854 GCF_000327345.1 Myotis davidii
AGCTCCCAAGGAGACACTGTGCATATTAGGCTTTGATAGAGAGAGATATGGTTCATGGCAGTCTTTCCAGGTAAGGAATGAAGGTTGTGTTCCTAAAAGATGGCAAGGAAGGAACCTCAAGATATTTTGAGAACCTCAAGAACTTGAGGAATTCACCCAAGTCTATAGGTATTGCAGGAAAACCTGATGGCAACCAGGTGGCTTAGCTTATTTGCCCTGAGGGGCTAATTAAAACTTAATCATGAGATTCTAGCAAAGCAGATTTACAAGAGCAACTGTTTATACAAATAATCAGGCCAAATTGGAACTGGACTTAATACAGTAAATAGGTTGGTTTTAATTTGGCTCTTTAATAAAAATGAAGTTAATTTAGGGGGAAAATTGTGTCTCAATAGCCTTTAATACACAGTTACAAATATTAGACTCTAGTTCAATTACAAGCTTTCTTTTTCACCTATAAACTAATCTGAATCCTGAATTTTTCTAATTTTCTTAAATATCTGACTACAACTCTTGAAACTAATGTTTCCTTTTTCTCCCATCCTTTGACTTGAAATTAAAATGTTTTTCCTTTTATCAGACCATTTGTCATAATTCTTGTCATTCTAACTTTTGCTCCAATAATCCTGAAATTTGTAACAAGCCCTACTCAGGAAATATTACCGCTAGACACCATCACAACCTCTTCTATGCCCAGGCTTCCTCATCCCTCTGATAGAAATCA
>NW_006282378.1:224861-233997 GCF_000327345.1 Myotis davidii
AGCCTTTGGCGGAGGCTTTAGGCTTGGGCCGGAGCACCCCCAGCTCCCTGCCGCTGCCGCCATCAAGCATAGCTGGCTGGCTTCGCCTGGTTCCCTGCTGCTGCCGCCATCAATGATCGCTGGATGGCTCCGCCCAGTCCCCAGCCTAAAGCTTCAGTCTGAGGCTTGGGGCTGACATATGCAAATTAGCCGCCATCTAGGCTGTCAACTAATTTGCATATCTCACTGATTAGCCAATGAAAAGGGTAGCGGTCGTACGCCAATTACCATCTTTCTCTTTTATTATATAGGATTGTCATAGATGTCCTCTTATAGTTTGAATCTTGGCTCTGAATTTTTTCCCAGCCGGAACCCAAGTACCGAAGGTTGTTGAAGTACCCAGATCTGGTCTGACTCCACCTGGTGCCGTTCCTGCTGCCACCAACAGTGTCAGGCTGGAACATCCTAGGCACTGAATAAAGACTCGCTAAACTAAAAGCAGTTATTTTATTTGCCTGTTAAGAGAAAGAATAATTTGAGAAAAGTCCTAAGAATGGGGGTTGTAGTTTCAAGGGAAGTCTTTTATTTGTTTTCATATGAGAAAGACTTGAGTAAGAGTGGGCAGCCCTGGGTGCCTAGCAATGGACAATTTAGGGTAGGTCCTTCCTCCCCTAGCATATCGCTAGTCATGTGGTTGGACACCCTCACCTTTTCCTCCCTGGAGATAATATCGAGGCCTCAGTTGTATTTCAGCTGATAAGATGATTATGGCGTTCCGGTCAAGATGGTAAACTAGGTACTCTCTTCTTCTGACAACCACATCAAAGTTACAACTAAACTACAGACTAACCATCATTCAGAACCAGCTGAAATCTGGCTGAATGAAACTCTGACAAGTAGGGAAGGGCTGACCTCAGAACCATCTGTATTGACTACTGACCCTCTGCCCTGGCACAGACCAAGCAATCAGTGGAGACCGAGACCCTGAAAGGACACATCTGAAAAACTGCTGAATATTCTATTGAGATCTTTTCCTGGGACTTCCCCTAAAATCTCCACTCTTAAATCCCTAGAATGGAAGACCCAGCTTGCTCACTCTCCCGGGAGCACACTTGCCTGCAATTTTCCCTTCCCCCTTCCCCATTCCCTGTGACATATTACCATTAGCTTCCTCATTCCAAGCTCCATGGGCCCTTCCTTTGCCTCTGTAACTTATTTCCTAAGCTCATTTTCTTCTATGAATTACTTCTTTACCTCTGTGATTTTATAGACTAGAGGCCCAGTGCATGAAATTCAAACTCTGACAAGTAGGGAATTAAAGAAATAGCCATATTAAGACTGGTAGGAAGGGCAGAGTCATGCAGACTGGTCCCACACCCACGCATGGGGAATAAAAGTCAGTAGGAATATCTCAGCTGTGGAGGTCCTCCCTGAGGAGCAAAGGGCCCCAGCCCCGCATACAGCCCCCCAGCCCAGGATTCCAGTGCCAGGAACAGAAGTCTCCATAACTTCAGGCTGCAAAACCAGCCAGAATTGAGGCTGAATGAGATGGAGACTACTTACCTAATCCCTCCAGAATTCGGCAATTCTTAATCATTGAATCTTGGCAATATGTTCTTTGCCTGAATCCAATAAGACCAGTTTCCAATTGTGATTTTATTAACCAAGGCTTTGGCTGGAATGTCATGTCCGAGAGAGACATGGATTCTGGATGTCACCAAAAAGCATTAAGGATGAAGAATGACTTTGTTGTTGTTGTTAATCCTCACCCAAGGATTTCTCTGACTAGCTTATTTCACTTACCACAATACTCTCTGGGTGCCCATGCTGTCTCAAAGGGTAAGAGATCCTTCTTCGCGATCTATCACCCTGTAGAGGGAGGCCCCACCCACCCGCCGCAGCACTGCCACTGGGTAGCCGGGGCCTTCCTCTTTGGGGCAATCGATTGCGCCCCACAGAGGGAGGCCCCGCCGACCTTCCGCAGCCCACTGGTCGGTGGCCTGGACCTCCCTCTTTGGGATGATCGCGGGGTGATGGTGGGGCCCCTGACCAATCGCATCCCACCCACCTTGGCTGGCCTGGTGCCAGTGGGTGTCATAGCGTGGTCCCGGATGGTCGTCCAGATGGGACAGTCATCTGGATGGTTGTCCCGCTGTTTGGCCCGTTGGTCAATTTGCATATTACACTTTTATTATATAGGGTGCTTCTCACCTGAGGATATTTTTCCATTAATTTTTAGAGAGAGTGGGAGGGAGGGGGAGAGACACAGAGAGAAAAACATCGATGTGAAAGAGACACATCGATTGGTTGCCTCCTGTACACCCCCAACAAGGGCAGGAGATTGAGCCTGCAACCCAAGTAAGTGCCCTTGACCGAAATTGAACCCAGGACCGTCAATCTAAAGGCCGATGCTCTATCCAGTGAGCCAAACTGGCTAGGGCTGAAGACTGATTTTTAAAGCTAATAAGAAGCCCTTGGAGTAATGGCCTGGTACCTTATTCACTAGAGGCCCAGTGCACGAAATTCGTGAGAGTGGAGGTCATACTGCCAACTTAGGCCCGCTCTCCAGTTTTAGTTTCCCTAAGAATAGAAATAAGACAGGCATGTCCTCTTTTACCACACTTATTCAACATAGTACTGGAAGTCTTAGCCACAGCGGTCAGACAAGAAGAAAACTAGAAGGAATTCAAATTGGAAAGGAGGAAGTAAAACTGTCATTATTCACAGATGACATAATATTGTACACAGAAGATCCTAAAGACTCCATTAAAAACCCTCTAGATTTAATAAATGAATTTAGCAAAGTAGCAGGATACAAAATTAACACCCAGAAACCAATGGCATTTTTGTACACCAATAATGAACTCTTAGAAAGAAAAACAAAAAAAATTAAAATTAAAAAATCCCATGTATGATTGCAAGAACAAAAAATAAGATACCTTGTCATAAACTTAACCAAGGAGGTGAAAGACCTGTATTCAGAAAACTGCAGGACATAGTAGTTTTAAATGTCCATACTACCCAAAGCAATCTATAGATTCAATGCAATCTCTATTAAAATACCAGTGGTATATTTCACAGATCTAGAACAAATACTCCACAAATTTACATGGAACCAAAAAAGACCCAAAATAGCCACAGCAATCTTGAGAAAGAACAAAGTGGGAGAGATCACAATATTGAATATCAAATCACACTACAAAGCCATTGTAATCAAAATAGCCTGGAAGATGTTTGGGGAAGCCTTTTCTCTGTCAGAATTCAGAGCCAAGATCCTTGAGCGGGGAATGTGGTAGACAGTTAGACATGAGCAGAGCAAGGATGATGGGTTTATTCTTTTTAATGCTATTGCAAATGAAATTGTGTGTTTTTTAAATTTCCTTTTCAGATAGTTTCCTGTTCATGTATAGAAATGCAATGATTTCTGTATGTTGATATTGCATCCTGAAACTTTATTGATTTTGTTTGTTCTAACAGTGTTTGTTGAGGTCTTTCAGGGTCTCAAAATATAAGATTATATCATGTGCAGACAGAGATCATTTTATTTCTTCCTTTCTGTTTTGGATGCCTTTTATCTTTATTTATTTATTTATTATTTATTTATTTATTACTGATACAAATGCTAGGGAGACTTACGTAAATAAAACAAACAAATCCCCTCCCTTCAAGGAAACTGTTTCCCTCTCTTGATTCTAAAACTCCTTACATTTCTTGAAGGCTCCCTGAGCTCCTGGCCGTCCAGCCGGGGCTCCTCTGTGCTCTGCCTGTGACCAGGCCACACCGCCTCACCTGAGCTCACTGGGCCTGTCCATGCTATAGGCTGGATCTTCCTCCAGGACAAGGACCTCGTCTCTTGTCCCTGCGTCCTCAAAGCCTGGCAAAGCATGAGGTGGGGAGAGGAAGACTGACTCTAGGAAGCAGGTAACTCCACACAGGAAAGCTTACATTTGCTTGTTTGTTTTAACCTTAAGAAGCTGCGTATGTGCTAAGTATCTTGTTCAAAGTCACCGAGAAGCTTGGGTCTCGGTGGAGCTGAAAGGTCCTGACCTCTTGCCGATTCTGATACTTGATTACAAGCGCAACACCCACCGGATAGTTTCATTTTAAATAAATGACTACTGCTAGACTTTCTTTCGTGCAGTGCCTGAAAGGCTGAAGAGATAATGGGAGAAGTAAGATATTTAGAAATAAGAAATATACTTCAGGGATTTTTCATAATGAAATGTGATGACCTGTCACTGTTGACTAAAATAAATGATTCCTTGAAATTCTTATGGCTCTTTCCTTCCTCCTTAGGCCAACAACCATCCACCCATCCCCATCTGTCTCTTCTCAGAATAGGCAATTTCCTGTGCCTTCATCTGCGGAACAATGGAGTGCTAATGAACTCACACTGCCCCCTTCTGGCCTAGCCATTCCCTAACAAGGAGCACCTCTATCCACTCTTGCCTGACCCTCTTTGCTCTATAAAAAAAGAAAGACAACAAAATGCCCCCACAAAAGTCAAATGTCTTTATTTTATATTTTTAAAAAAAGTTTGTACAGTTTTAGTTCCTATGTTAAGAAAAAAAATCCCTAAAACTGCCATAATGTTTAGATTCACTGCAAACTGTAAAAACAAGCATTTTATATATTAAAAAAAATTTACATTTTACAATTTTCTACATGCATGCACAAGGTCTCAGTTCTGTAACCCTCCCACCCTCCCCCCCAAAAAAAAGGAAAAAAGAAAAAAAAATCTAGATCCAACAGTAGAAAATTCTACATTTACAATCTCACTTGGAAGGGACTCAAAAAGCCCCCTTCCTTCGCGCACAGAACAAGTCACAACAATCACACACCAGGACCAAGTCCATCAGCAGATGCTGCCCGTGGGGAGAGCCGAGGAATGACAAGACAGACTGACAGACACCACGGAGGGTCAGGGAACTCATTGGGGCCCAACAGAGAAGAAGCACAGACTCTGGGAAATGCATGTTTGAGATGAGAAGGTCAGGGACCCACTGTCTCTGATGCTTGATGCCAAGCACAATGCAGGGTTTGTGAAAGGAATTTAGGGGGGAGGGAGGGGGAGCGGGACATGTTGAAATGCAAAGAAGCAAAAAACACGCAACTGGAAAAGCAAAATGAAAAAAGAATCCTGAGAGATTAAAGGGAAATAAACAGATCACGAAGAGCAGTTTAGAGAAAGGGACCAATGGGGACAGCCACAGAGTGGCGAGGTAGGTGAAGGACTGAGGCACAGTGTCCTGGTATGGAGGGACGGAGGAGGGTATGTGTTCCAAAGTGATGAAAAGGAGTGCCTAGTAGGTGTGAAGGGGCTGCACCAGGATGCCATGAAGTCACAGAAAGAAAGGGCGCTGGAAAGACCCAGCCACTGCATCCCCTGGGGGTAGGGGCGGAGGCGGGCACACCCCCACAGGGAAGGAGTGATGGGGCAGGAGACATGAAGGACACTGCTCAGAGGGACTTAGCTGCACGCCCCACAGCAATTCACAGCATGAAGACCACCTCCCACCGAGGAGAAGAAAGGACACACAGCCACACACTTGACAATTCATCCTGACATTTTAAAAAATAATAATAATAATCAAAGAAGATAAAGATACCACAGTTGTGACGCAAAGGACCAAAACACTATCATTCTCAGTCACGGCCCTTAGTGCTCATACGGAGGGCTGCGGGGGATTTTCTTTTTGCTTTAGGAAGAAGGAATGAAGAAATCACAGTGATTCAACACATGGCAGGTTCTCAAAATAAACACTCCCTGCCCCTAACCCAGGGCAGCAACTAAGACCCCCAATAGGTTCCCTCTCCACCTCAATCTTCAAACCACATGTCCCACTCCTGCCACAGGAGGCAATGACCGCAATCACCATCCGGGCCCCATTTTCCAGGATAGCGAGGTATTTAGAAATGTGACCCAGAGGGGCTCCTCCAAAACCAGGTCTTGGAAGGAAAGACACCTTCCCCATACCCCCAAGGAGAGGATGTCCTTCGCTCAGGTCTATCCACAAACCCACAGCCCAGCTGGAGGCGGACTTCTGGGCCTGCCTAAGGTGAGCCCTGGCTGAAGAGCCCTTGCTTAGTAAGTGGTGGGTGAGGGAGGTGAGGGAAGGGGGCAGATGTGCTTTTCCAGAAAGGATAGCAGGAGAAATGCCCATTGCTAGGCTCCACCAAGCCCAGGACTGCCAGAGAGGAAGCCTCCCTGCTGAGGCATCCCTGGGGATCTGACCCCAAGCTGCTCTCTGCAAGGCAACAGCCAGTGAGTTTTCCGGGGAAAGACAGGCCTGTAGGGGACACTGTAATTTATTTAGGGGACAGACCCAGAGGCACACTCCAGCCCAGCCACCTTAAAGGTCTGCCACATGGGTCTTGGCTGGAGGTATCTGGATGCGTCCCAGTTCTATCCTCCCCCCACCCCACCCCCTGGCTAAAATTACATGGGTTCAAGGCTCAGATTTACACTGAATCTATGTGTTAGAGGGCCAGCACATTTTGCTCAAAATGAGATGGAAATTCTCAAGAATTCAGATTGGGTGCAAAGACTATGAGAGCTAAATGGGGTAAGGGGCTACATACCCACAAAAGGCAGCAATCCTGGTCCTTCACCCCAATACAGAGGGAGGCCAGAGCCCAGAGAACCAGGCAGAGGGAGAAGAGGAGGGGACCCTGGCCAGCCAAGGAAAAGAGACCCCTGAGACAAAGAGGTGGACTTAAGGCAGGGGACAAGGAGGAGCTGTGGGCTCCCCCCAAGAAAGAGATGAGACAACAGGTCTCTGGAGCTGAAGGGAGGGACATCGAAACTGGGGGTGGCTGGTGGAAGAAAGAAAAACGTTTGCCTAGGACCACCGGGTGGGGTTGGGGCCCACAGGCGATGAATTCTGTGCAGGAGTCTACATGTCACCCTTTGCTGGGAAGGGGAACCTGGCCCACTGAGATGTTCACAGTGGAGTGGGGGGCAGGGATCTCTCCTGCCCTTCCCTCAGGGGCTACCCAGGAAAGAGCCATAAAAAGAGGGGACCCAGGAAAGGAGGTCACAGATGGTTTCTGTCTCGGTTTGCCCGTGGTCACGTGTGACCATACACGTGAGAAACAGACGGTGGAGATTTCAGGGTGAAGAAGGCATCTTCCCTTGCTCTGCATATGTATGGCTGGATGCGGGAGGCTCTAACAGCTGGAAGGAAATCACTCTGGCAGGGGACCCCTCACTTGGGGGCGGCGTGGGAGGACACAGGCATGCCCTTGCCCCAGGAACTCAGGACCTGTTGCAGGTGAGGGAGCAGCAGGAGGGGCGAATCACCTGCCATCTGGAGGTCTCAGGGAACTGCTGCCCTGGAGGAGTTTGGCACCGTGGTTCTCTGCAGTCATGTCTGTGTCCCCAGAGGCACCTTGTCAGGAGCCACTGGGAAGAACAGCCACGAGAACCTGGGTTCGAGAGCGGGGGCTCCGGAGAGCCCTGTGCACTTTCAGAAAAGACAGTCATCCGGGGAGAGGAGAGGGAGGGAGAGAGGCACTGATTCCTGCAGGGCCTGGACAGATACAAGAGTGAGGGGGGCAGAGAAGAGGGAACTTCCCAGGTACTGATGACAGCAGGATGGTCTCTCCAGGTTCACCTGGGTGAATGAGGAAGAGGGGAGGAGACAGGGTAGGGGCAAGTTAATTCAAGTAGAAAAAAAAAAAAAAAAACACCAGAGGGCGAGGGCCGCAGGAAAGGGGCTGGACCTGAGCGCCCAGCCCTTCCCAGCGCCCCAGGAGCCCCGTCTCCCACTCCCACTGCTGTTACACAGTCACACCGAGGTCTCAGACTGCAGCCTCATGACAAACTTGTGCGACTTGGGGTCCACAAATTCCTCAGAGAGTTTGAAGAATGGAACCTTCTTGGTGCTGACCACCAGGCTGAAGTCCTGGCGCTTTAAGAGGAAAACAATGCCATCCTTAAGGCCGTTGGTCACCGGCTCCTCGCTCACCAGTGTCCACTGTTTGGCCAGCCAGCGTTCCTTGTGGTACTGGATGGTCGGTCCGGCTGCCAGGTACCGCTCCAGGAAGGCCTGAGGAGGGGAGAAGGAGCGTGTTGGAAGCTCTCCCACCCACCCGCCATCCTGCATACCCTGGGGCTCCGCTTCCAAAGACAGCCAGCTGGCCCCAGCTCACTGGGCATTTCATCTCAGAATGTCATAGCGGGAGGAAGGCTGAAATTGTCTGTGTCAGATCCTTGCTTTATAAACGAGGAAGTGTGAGCCCACAGAGGTGATGTGGCTCAGCAGGGTCGGGACTGGAACTCAGCTCTCCTAACACCATCCTCTGCTCTTCCCCCTTACACCATGGGATGATCCGGGCAAGCTTCCCCGCATTCCTCCTTCCTCTCCACCCACCTGGCATGGTTAGTGACGAGCAGGTCGGCACCAGCAGAAAGCTAGAGGCATCCTAGTTAAAGTGCAACATCTTTAGTCACCCATGCACCAAGGATGCCTCTGGGGAAGCGAGACTAGGAAATGGACAAAGAGCGGAGGGGTGGGTAATGGCTCAAAATGGTTCAAAGAGAACAACAAAAAAAAACCTAGTGGAAGTGAAGGGGTGAACGTGGGGTTTTAGATCTGGAAATTTCAGAGCTTTTCTAGAGATGAGAAACAGGTCTTTCCCCAAATGGCCCCAAAGCTCTCCCTTCTCCTCACCACTAAGAACTTCACCCCATGCAGAGATGGGTGGATGGGGTAGAAATGAGAGAAGAGACTATGAGAAGGCGGGGAGGGAAAGGGAAGGGAGGGGAGGGGAGGGGAGGGGAAGGAGAGAAAGATGGAAAGTAAAGAAAAAAGTGAGAGAACAGGGGGAAGGGAGCTGGGGAAAGGGGCCAGCATAGAGGAAGCAGAGGATGCTGGGAGGGCGGAGCAGGCACCTTGGGCGTCATGTCGTGGGTGATGCAGAACTCCAGGTGCTGCAGGATGCTCTCCATGGTGTGGTAAGGCTGCTGCTTGGTGGTCCGGAGGTACTTCTGCATGGCTCGGGCCATGGATGCGAAGATGGCCTGGGCCGCCTCCCGAGGGTCCATCACCTCCCTGGGGTTCTTCTGCTCCTCTTCCTGCAGCCGCTTGATGTGAGTGAAGGCCTCCTCCACCGCCACCACAAGCCTGGGGGACAGGAGGGGTCTGGGGCAGAG
>NW_006282378.1:234348-242485 GCF_000327345.1 Myotis davidii
TTCAACCACAACAGCATGGACAACATTAATGAAAATCTCTTGAGGCAGAGAAAGGGGGGAATGCAAAGAATTTCCTACAAATCAAGAAGAAAAAGGCAAAACACTACAGAAAAATGGGCAAAGGAGATGAACAAACAATTCACAAGAGGCCTAAAAGGCTAAAAAAAAAGTCTATGAATTAATCACTTGCTAGTAATTAGAGATATTTAAAATGTTAATAAGATATTACTTATCCAACAAAATGAAAAAAATTAGGAAGGTGACTATAATCCAAATATTGGTTAGGATGTTGTGTGGATTCAATGAACTACCCTGCAAAGATAGGATGGCACACGTTGCCTATTGTAGGCAACATCAGTGAATCTCAGAAACAGTGTTAAAGGGGAACAGGAAACATAAGCCAATTGACATTAAAAGCAGAGAGCGACAGACACCAACACCAATATTCGGAAGCCCTTCGAATAGCTTAGAATGGGATTTGGGCTAAGGAAACCTGTGCGCACCGACAGGTTATCTGTGTACATCGACAGTCCCTCTGTTTATCCTTTTGCTTCTCCTAATCGTCTCAGTGAAGTTCCTTTAGAAATGATCCTTTTGTCTCGGGTGAACCAAGGGGAAAGTTTTCCTCTGCTTACACCCCAGGTGATGGGGAAGGAAAGGGTCCTTATAGGCCAAGAATGGTGGTGGCCGTGGAGAAGACCCAAAGACCTTAGGCAAGGCAGAAGGTAAGGGAGCAGGGGACATCTCTGGTTTCCTTCCATGAGAGCGACTTCTACAACAACTGGAAACACACTGGAATGCTGCAGAAACGGGGTTGATGATCTTTGATCCAGTGCAGAGGACACCAGGCTTGTGGGAGGACAGGCTAAGCGCTACCTTCCTCCCGTGAGACCTGGAAATCCGTGTGGGAGGAGGGGCCTGAGACCCCTGTCCTCCCTGTAGAAATCGCGACAGATGCAGGTGGGACCTGACAGCAGTTGGGAGCAAGAAAGACTCTTCAGCCCTAGCCGGTTTTGCTCAGTGGATAGAGCGTCAGCCTGTGAACTGAAAGGTCCCAGGTTTGATTCCAATCAAGGGCACATGCCCGCGTTGCAGGCCAGATCCTCAGTAGGGGATGTGCAGGAGGTAGCCAATCAATGATTCTCTACCGACAGATGCAGGTGGGACCTGACAGCAGTTGGCAGCAAGAAAGACTCTTCAGACCTGGCCGGTTTTGCTCAGTGGATAGAGCGTCAGCCTGCAAACTGAAAGGTCCCAGGTTTGATTCCAATCAAGGGCACATGCCCGCGTTGCAGGCCAGATCCTCAGTAGGGGATGTGCAGGAGGTAGCCAATCAATGATTCTCTATCATCATTGATGTTTCTATCTCTCCCTCTCTCTTCTCTGAAATCAATAAAAATGTTTAAAAGAAAGAAAGATTCTTCAGGTGTGACTTAAATTCACATAATAATGTGAATGGGAAAAAGGAAGCAGTGAGGACAGCCTTTATGAATTTACCAAGACTTGGCAGGAGACCCTCATTTTCGCAGGTAAAAATGTACCATCTGCTGAGCAAGCTTTCAAGATCTGCTGGCAGGAGATCTCATCAGCCTCAGTCCCTGATGTCGCAGGGGAGGTTCACATCCTTTCATTGGGTCCCTGGCCCACTGTGGTCGGTGGAATTCAAAGATGCCTCCATCCACCTCTGCCAGGTTCCCACTGCCGATGATTCAATAACGTCGGCACATTTTGAGGATAAAATTAAAGTGCCAAATCAGCTGACTTTAAAATACAGCATTGGGTCCAGCAGGTGTGGTTCAGTGGTTGAGTGTCAACCCATCCACCAAGAGGTCATCGGTTCTATTCCCAGTCAGGGCACATGCCGGTTGTGGGCTTGATCCTCCAATGGGGCATGCAAGAGGCAGCCAATCAATGATGTTTCTCTCTCACCCATGTTTTTATCTATCTATCCCTCTCCTTCCTTTCTTTCTAAAAAAAAAAATCAATAGAAAATATTTTAAAAAATAATAATACGAGATTGGACCGGTGATCGGTCAATGTGGAAACATAGATAAACACAGTACTCACTGCCACATCAAAATTACCACTAAAATACAGAACTACCATCATTCAGAACCACCTGAAATCTAGCTGCATGGAAATCCTACAACTAGGGAGTTAAAGAAGCAGCACATCAAGACTGGTAGGAGGGACAGAGACTCGGGGTAGAATCAAGGAACCGGCTGGTGCCACACTCACATGTGGTGGTTTAATATCAGGGGGGAGCCCAGCCAGCATGGCTCAGAAATTGAGCATTGACCCATGAACCAGGAGATCTCAGTCTGATTCCCCGTCAGGTCAAATGCCCAGGTTTCGGGCTCGATCCCCAGTAGGGGGCGTGCAGGAAGCAGCCAATCAATGATTCTCTCTCATCATTGATGTTTCTCTCTCTCCTTCTCCTTTCCTCTTTGAAATCAATAAAAATAAAATTAAAAAAAAAGAATATAGATGCTCAAATATTTTACAAATCTTTAACTTCTCTTCCTAACAAATCAACAAAGCAAAAATAAAACAAAACCAAAAAAACAAAACAAAACGGTATCCTTGCTGTTTCGAAGCCATAAAACAATGTTCTGTTCTGTCCTTGTTTTTCCCTCTGGCCTCCCCACCCTCACTGCCAATCATTGCAGATTCAGGGGGCCGGGAAAGAGAGAGATGCTAATTGTACCACTTTACAGAGAAGAGGCATGGATCAAAACCCATGGGCTTTGACAGAACAGAGAAAGACAGACGCCATATGATTTCACTTATAAATAAATAAATAAAAATAAATAAACAAACAAGCAGAACAGAAACAGCCTCACAGATACAGAGAACATTCTGAAGGCTGCCAAGTAGGAGACGGTTGGGGAGATGAGTGAAAAGGTGAAGGGATTTAGAAGTACAAATAGTCATCGCCATGGACACATACGAACAGGTGAAGGCCTGGGAAGGGTGAGAGATGGGTAATACTCTCAATAATAAAATAAATTTAAAAAGAGATTTACCTCTCATCTGAAAATAAATACATAAAACATTGGATTGTTATGGTGGACCTGCTCTTATCATGTGAGCCCTTTGAAAGCAGTTTTTCAGGCTAGAGAGCCCCTCAAGGAGAAAGCAAACTGCATGCTGTGAACTGCCTACAAGGCCAGGTGACGAGGTTCAGCCAGCAACCAGTGAGCCTGGAAGATGACCCAGGCTCAAATTTCAGCCTGTGAGACCTGAACAGAGGTCCAATGAACCCACCTGGCACAGCGGCTGTGAGGGAACAGATGCGCGTTGTTTTACAGAGCTGCCTTCATGGTGATTTGCTTTGGCAGCAACAAAACACGAATATACACCCTCACCCTTATCACTGCTCACCTGTCTATTTCCAATAGTTACAGAACCCCGATGTTCTTCCTCTCCTGAGCCCATCCACACCTACTGCCCCCCAGGGGCCTACCTGGCCCTCCGCTTGCGCACCCTCCGCTCGTGCTCTGCCTCCTCGTAGTAGTACTCATTGTGGCTGTTGTCCCGCCTCCGGGCTGCCGCAGCAATCACCGCCCGGGACTGGCCCGTGGAATTGTTGGTGCTGTTTTCTGCACAGGAGCAGGACAGAAAGGAGATGGTCACTTGGGAGCATGGCCTTGCTTCTCGCTGCAGGAAGTCTGGAGACAGCAATCTGACACATCTGAGGCAGCTGTGACCACCCCCAACAATACTTCCTGTTCCCAACCCTGGTGGCCACTTCTGGGAGAGACCCACTGGAAACCAGGTGGCACTGGAGGCAGAAGCTCCGCACAAGTTCCTCGCCAGTGCAGGAGGTTCTGGAGCTCAGAGAGCCGAGGGCTTAGGACCAGGGCAGATGAGCAGACGCAGAGGAGCCAGACTGGGGGATACACCATGGCATAAAGGGACAGCGAGTAGGATCAGCAGCTAAGACCAGCCACCTGGAGTCAAGGCAAAGGACAGAACAGAAGCGTCTGGGACAAGGGCCGAGGAAAGGAGAAAGCAAGGGAAGGAGGGGGCGAGAGGAACAGGGCGGAGGTAGCTTGGAGTCCTGCTGGGGAAGAGACCGGGAGGGCTGAGGAGCAGGGCCGCTCACCCTCTCCGAGGGAATACACCTTGAAGCCAGACACTTTCTTGGCCAGGACGGACTTGGGCAGGTTGAGAAGGGCAGGGTTGTAGACGGGAAAGTCATGGTAATACTTCTCCAGGATCCACACTGCCACGCGTTGGATGCTGTGGGGGAGACACAGGAGGGGAAGGGAGAAGGGACAGACAAGGGGCGCAGGGGAAGGGAGACATCAGGGCAGGTTGGTAGGGCAGGAAAGGACACAGGACAGGGACAAGCTGCTTCCAAGAAGCCTGGCTCAGGGCCTGCGGTCTACTTACCCGTTCCCACGCCTTCCCCAGGGCTGGGCCTCCTAGTCCTTCCCTGCCGTACTGAAGCCCAGGGGAGAAAGGGCAGTGGGCCTGGGTCCCCAGCCAAGGGTCACTCATCCCTTTCAGGATTCCCCCCAAGATTCCCTATAGCAGTGGTCGGCAAACTGCGGCCCCTTGAGTGTGGCTCTTCCACAAAATACCACGTGCGGGCGCGCACGTACAGTGCGATTGGAACTTCGTGGCCACACTCAAGGGGCCAAAGAGCCGCATGTGGCTCAGAAGCCACAGTTTGCCGACCACTGCCCTATAGGATCAGGAAGTGCTACGGATACTCTGCAGGGTCTGGGAGCGTCCTGCCCACAGTATGGGTGGGGAGGGCTGAAGAGCTTCCCTCATTATCTTTTGCTCTGAGGGTCCCTCCTCTGGCCAGCACATCTCAGTGACCACTCACCCTGTGATCACAGGAGGCTGCGCCTCCAAGAAAGAAATAGTAAAGCAACTCCCAAAAGCCTGTCCGTGCCACAGCTTTCGCCTCTTTGGCCCACCCCTCTCTGAGATCTCTGCTTGTCCGTTCACCTGTTCACCCCATCTTGTCCCAGGACCCTGCGCGTCAAGCCGCAAACACTGTCAGAAACATCCTATGTGCAAAGTATTGAACTGCTTCCCACACGGCCCGCCCAGCCCAGCATCTCCAGCCCCATCGTCGCACTACCCTGGCCTGCGGTGCCCCCAGCCTCCACCCCAGGCCCAGCTGCCGGCTCCCAGGCGCTCATACCTGAGATGGCCCACGTTGTAGAAGCGGCTGGCCCCGTCCGTGGAGCGCACGACCTTGAGTGTGAACTGAGGCTGCAGTTGGCGCAGCTCCAGCAGGACCACCGCCAGGTAGTGCACGAAGAGCAGGGCATCCACCAGCGACACGGCGAACTGCACCACGCCCTGGTAGCTGCGCTCCCGGGCGTCCAGGATGCGCACCCCGTAGAAGAGCCAGTAGGAGACGACGAGCAGGAAGACAAGCACCATGAGCAGGGCACGCAGCACGAAGACGCGGGGCAGCGAGGCCTTGGGGCGGCGGAAGAACAGCGCCCAGCTGCCCAGCAGCAGGATGAGCAGCTTGAAGGCCACGGAGATGAAGAGGCCCTCGCAGGCGGTCCCGCAGGGCTCCAGCTCCTCCCGCCACAGCAGGGGGGGCAGCAGCAGGAAGGCCAGCGGGGTGAGGAAGGAGAGCAGCGCCAGCGTGGTGCCGGCGGCCACTCCCAGGTGACGGGAGCAGTCCAGTGGGACACTGTCCTCCATGTCCTTGGCGATCCGCGTGAGGTCATCGTGGGAGATGCTGTGCTCTGAAGTACCCGTGACTACGGTGGTCGTTTCCCCCCAGTTGTC
Source organism: Myotis davidii (assembly GCF_000327345.1). Lineage (NCBI taxonomy): Eukaryota > Metazoa > Chordata > Mammalia > Chiroptera > Vespertilionidae > Myotis > Myotis davidii. The sequence continues at coordinate 240,118 of NW_006282378.1, forward strand.
ATCCTACAGTAAAGGGGGCGAGGAGAACAGGAGAGAGGGCGAGGGGAGAAAGACAGAGGGGAGTGTGGGGGAGGAGAGGGAGGAAGAAGAGAGTATAATCAGCCAGTTTGAAGCCACCCGAGGGACTGAGCGCACTGCGTCCACGCCGGGCCTCTGCAAGAGGACACCTGAGACCTGGGCCTTGGGGGTCTTCACACTGGGCAGCAGAACTGCACATGCACAGGTGACCCTCAGAGCAGAGGGCACAAGAGAGATGCCAAGGGAGCTGCTCGACAGTGACTGGGACCTGAGGTCACACTCATCAGACAAAGCAGACAGGACACCTGCAATGCCAGGTGAAGCAAGAAACGCCTCTTCTCCGGGCACTGAGAGCCACTCGAGGCTCTGACTAAGGGGGTGAGTGAGAAAAGCAGTGTGGTGAAGAAAAGGGGACACTGGGGGGAGGAAAGGGGGAGGTGGATGATTAGTGCAGGTATGGGGACCTGGTCAGACTGGACCGCCCGGGCTCTGCAGTCTGCCCAGCCAGCTCTGCTGGGCCAGCTCCATGCCCACAGCACAGGGCTGCCTCTTCCTGGAGGCAAGGGGGTGGGCAGGCCGGGGCCCCCCCAGATGCCTTTCTGAGTGGGGTCCACTCAAGCTGTTTCTCTGAAAAGGCTACATGCCGTCTCACAGAGGAGCCCAAGACGACACGTGGGCAGCGTCCATCTCTCCACTCCTGGACAGCCTGGGCTATGGAGTCACATCCTACACCCGGGATTTCGGTTACACGCCTGAGCCCCAGGGCCTGCCTGGCAGAGTCCGTGATTAAGAGACGGAGGCGGCTCCTCTCCCACGGACAAGAGAGGAGAACGACCTGAAAGGAGAAAGTGGATGCACTGGCCACTTTCAGCTCAAGAGCCAGGGTCCACTCCTCACCCAGACACATCGCCCGCGCTTCCCAAGGACCAAGGCTTGGGAACGCCTGCCAACAGCAGGTGAGCCTATCGCACCTCAGGGTCACTTCAAGAACTCAGAGGCCAAGTCTGGGGAGAAGACAGGATTGCGGAAGAGGGAGAAAAAGCATTTGCAACCGGTATTGATCAGTCCCCAAGACCCAGGAATTCCCAATGTCAGTCACAACAAGTTCTTATGAGAAAAAAAAGGGGGGGGGGCTGGGAATCTCCTGCCCCACAAGATGCTCTCAAGAAGAAAGAGGAGGAATGAGACAGGCAACCTAGTCAGGTCGCATCCTAGCTCTGCCCTGTTCTCGCTCTGTGTTCTGCCTGCTGACCTCCCTAGCAGGTGAGCACAGCGGGCCACCAGCTGAAAGCAGGAGCATCCCTGTCCTGGATGCTCTTCCCAGCCCCGGCTCCACACCCCGGCCTCACCTCTCCTCCCTCCCCTTCCCCCTCCACTCCTCCCGCATCTCATTTACCCAACACCCAGGCGATGCTGTTCTGCAGGCCGACACCAGAGGGTGCCAGCGTGGCCTGGCCTGAAGGCTTCAGAGAAAACTCAGGGCTGCCCATTCCCCAGCCCCCATCCAGCCCCCGCCCTCCTAGGCTGGATTCCCAGGAGCCTGACTGACCAGCATTGGCCAGAGGAACCAGGGGATCCCCTACACAGGCCAGGTCACTCCCACCTCTCTGAAGATGAGGAAGAAGACTGCTGCTTCCGAAGGGATTTCTACTGAGATTCCCTCAATTCCACTGAAACAGCGTCTGACCCTGGGACAGACACACACGCCATTCCAGAGCTGGGCCAGCCCATCAGCCCCCCTCCCCCCTAGTGGGCCTCTGCTTCGCCAGGGTCTGGAAACACCCGACCTGCCCCTCACCCCCTGGCGCTCACCCGCTCATCCCCGCGAGTGGACTCATTGTCCAGCAGGGGCTCCCCTGGAGCCTGGATCGTCACCGACTTATCCCCGCGGCTCCCATCTCGGCTCTTAGAGCGGTGTCGGTCCCGGCGGTCCCTGCAGCCGGGGCCAGGGGAACAGGCACAGAAAGGTCAAGGGGAGGACCTGGGTCTCCTCACAACCACCCCTGCCCGTACCCACCGCCGGGGCCTCCCACCTCCCTCGGCCACCTGGGTCACCTGTGCTTTCGGGAGCTGCGGGAGTGGCCCGACTTGTAGGAGTAGCCCGAGTACTGGGACTCGGTGTCCATGGCGTCGGAACGCCGCGCCTTGTAGCGCTCCAGGGCCACAGGCTGGGGCCTTTGGGGGGGCCCCACAGCCACCTCCTTCAGCACTGGCTTCTTCAAGCCGAAGGGCACCTTCAGGAAATCAACCGTCACCCTGAGGGACTCTATCTTGCTGGACGGGTGGGCTTGTCTCAGAGAAAATCAAGCGACGGCCCCTGGGGAGAGAAAGCAGCTGGTTAGGGGTAGGA
>NW_006282378.1:242629-251165 GCF_000327345.1 Myotis davidii
GCCCGAATGGCAGCCACAGCGAGCTGCGAGCCTGGCCACTGCCTGAGACTCAAACATCCAGATCCCTGCTCTATCCAGGGGCCCAGTTCTCCTGCCCGGCATCCTGCCAAGGGCTCAGGGTGGAGGAAGATGCCGGCAAAGGCCTCCCAGAGTGACCCAACCCTGGCGGGGAGACCCAGGGCAATGCTTTCCTATTCTCAGCCAGGGAACTGAGGCTCAGAGAGAGTGGTGCCGGCCAGGCCAACAGGCTGGACCAACAGAGACCAATCCAGAGATCAGGAAGCAACTGGCTTCTGTCCAGGAACTATCCCAGGCCTCTTCTTCACCTGTAGTATCATCCCCACCTCACAGCTTCTGAGTCTGCCCACAGGCTGTCTCTGACGATTCTCTTGGCACCATCTCCCCAGCATCTACATCAAACACACCTATAGCTATGGCCCAGGTCAGCTTGGCTGCCCCCCTGGAGGCTGAGTGTTGTGTGTTTGTGCACGTATGTGCTAGTACCAGGCGGGGTGAGGGATGGCAAGGAGTGAGGGTTCAGGGAACCCAAAGGCCAAACAGCCTGAAATGAGTAAGATGGTGAGTTTATCTATTTGTGGGCTAAGGGGCAGCATCTTTCACCTACACGTTCACATTCTAATTCTGCAGAGGACAATGACCTCTCCTTCCCACCTTTCCCCAGCTCTCACCCAAATCCTGCTCATTCTTCAGAGCTGCCCCCAGCCCTTCTCAGGAGCCGCCCCCCCCCCCACTCTAGCACCAATGTCCTATCGTCCCCTCTGACCCCGACCCCACCAATCACCATCATGCTCTGAGTGCTTATGCCTGATCCTCACTCACTGAATCCTCAGCTCTTTCTCAGGCACCTACTAAGAACTATGTATAGCCCTAGCTGGTTTGGCTCAGTGGATAGAGCATCGGCCTGCGGACTGAAAGGTCCCAGGTTTGATTCCGGTCAAGGGCATGTACCTTGGTTGCGGGCATATCCCCAGTAGGAGATGTGCAGGAGGCAGTTGATCGATGTTTCTAACTCTCTGTCTCTCTCTCCCTTCCTCTTTGTAAAAAAATCAATAAAATGTATTAAAAAAAAAAAAAGAACTATGTACAGTGGGTATCCAGTGGTGAAACAGGCTCTGAGTTTACAGTCTGGTGGGGCAGGTGTACACTGAGCAAGAAAACAGGTGAGTACAAGTGACTAACTGTAGACTGATGGAAGGAGGAGACCAGGGACCTATGAGAGACAACGCTGGGGAGTAGGGGCTACTTTAAGTTGGGTGGCTCTGGAAAGCCTTCCTGAGAAAATGACACCTACGCCCGAAGGAGAGCAGGAGTTCACCAGGCAGAGTGGAAGGGGAGCCACGGAGCAGAGAATCCGGTGTGGGAAGGCCAGCAGTGAGGAGCTGGCTGTGTTTTGAGAAGCTGAAAGACCAGCGGAGCTGAGGAGGGGACAGGGCAGTGGAAATGGGAGCTGAAGAGGCAGCCGGGGGCCAGGTTACCACAGGGTCCGTGGGCCCAGGGAAGGGCTCGTGGGCTATTTAAAACAACGGGAAGGCTGCACAGGACTTCGGCTATCAGACATGAACTGAAAGAGGGAAAGGAGAAATGGGGAGATGAGTATGGAATCTCCTGCGGTCCAGCAGGCTTGAATGGGCAGAGCAGCAAAGGCAGTAAGAAATGGCCAAGCTTGAGCCCAGTGTTGGTGGTAGGATCCACAGGACTATTGTGGCCTGGCTGAGGGGGAGCAGGGATCTCTGGCCTGAGCAAGAGTCGGTGGCAGTGCCGTTAGAGGGTAGGCAAGACTGTGGAGGAAGCAACTGGGCAGGGAAGACGATGCCTCCGTTTCCAACGTGCCGAGGTCATGGCCTGAGAGGCAGTGAAGGGGCAGCTGGTGTCAGAGGAGCTGGACTCAGAAGCTGGGGCTTCAAGGTCATGGGCATGAATGGGATCACCTAGGTGGTATAAGAGGTCCCTGAGAACCCCAATACGTAAATGTGTCCAGAGGAAAGGGAGCAGGCAGAGGGCTGAGAAGGTGGGGCCAGAGGAGTGGGCTTCCAGCAGCCGAGTGGGAGTAAATCGGCCCGCTCCAGTGCTGCCCAGAGGTTGACTCAGTTCAGGACGAAAACGAGTTTGCTTCGTTGAACTGTTACCTTTTCCCCAATGAAACGACACCATCGCCAACGTGCAAACAGGGACTATCACAGTATCCACCACCCTCCCGTGGGCACAGAGCACGTAACTGACACCCACCTAGTAAACGAATATGCCCCTGACTCCCAGGGAAAGGGCAGTGAGTGCAGGAAGATGAAATCAATGCTGCCCACGAACGGGATTACCTGGAGGCACTCCGTGGCCTCGTGATGTCTGTCACATCCCGTGTCAAGGCAAGTGTGTGACAGAGACACACCTGGGAGACAGAGATGGCCGACCTTCACCAACCCGGCCTTTCTGAACACCTTTACCACAAGCAGGGCCCTTGCTCATCGCTCTGTGTACAGTTCCCATCCTGGGCTCTTCCACCTGCCTCCCGAGAACACACTCTACTGGTTTAGTCCTCAATATGCAGAGAGGAGCAAAAGTAGATTTACAGTTGTGAGTACACAAAACAGAGTTTATTCTTGTATTATTGCTTCTTATTATTGTATTATTTTCCATATGAACTGTAAACCTACGTTTGCCCCACCCTGTAGTTTAGATGTCTCCCTCGCCTCTCTCTTGCTATGGTTAAGCCTATTCTTTTTTTAAAAAAAAATATTTGTATTGATTTTTTTTAAACAGAATATGATTATATTTAAATGCACAAGTCTGATACAACCAAAAAGTAAAACAGCAGAGTAAAATAGTAACAAAAAACATGGTATATCATTTGCAATGCATGAGAAATGGTTAACATCTTTAGTTATGTATTGATTTTTAGAGAGAGAGGAAAGGAGAGGGAGAGAGCAATAAACATTGATATGACAGAGAAACAGCAAAACATTGATGGGCTGCCTCCTGCACGCCCCCTACTGAGGATCGAGCCCACAACTCGGGCATGTGCCTTTGACCTGGAATCAAATCCGCAACCTTTGGGTGCACGGGACAACGCCCAACCAACTGAGCCACACGGGCTCAGCCTATTCTTTCTTGTCCTCCTTCTAAACAATGAATTTCACCAGGAGGTTCAAAGAGAGAAAGTGGGGTACAGACCAACGTGGGTGGAGACGTTAAGGGGAAAAGGACTGTCATTGAGGTGCAGAGCCACCAGAACCCAGACTCTCCCTCTCCTCATCCACATGCAAACACTCACATCGGCCACAGGCACTGGCAAAAAAAAGTCTGGAATTTGCACCCAAGGATCTGCATTCAAAACCTAGATGTGACCATGGGCAGGCTACTTCTCTGTGCTTTGTAGTCTGGTAGGCTTGTCAGACAGGGAAAATAATAATGCATACTTGATGGCGTGGCTGTGAGGATCCTGGGGGTGAAAGAAGTGCTTTTATAAACTACTCAGCTAGTAATTAAGTAAGCAATTAATATGCTCTGGCTCCAGGATCTCTCAGACTCCAATCCCCAGACACTTCCTCTGAGACTTGGAAAATAGGTGGTATAAAGAAATCCCGGTGTTAGTCTGCCCAAACAAAGTCTCTCGCGCACACACACACACACACTCATACACCCCTGTGACCAAAACCACCACTTCAAACACACCCAGGAGGGAGGCTAATGCCATTGTGTTTCCCCTACAGATAAATTTCAAACCAGACCAGAGGGCCAGTCCCCTCCCAGCCCTTTGTTCTGAACTGCTCAGCCTAGAGCCCTACCGTTCTCCCAGCTACTTATTAAAGACCCAGCGTAAAACCTGCTCCCGGCCTGCTTCTCCCACCCCGACCAAAGCACGCTCCAGCCTCCCTTGCCTGTCAGAAGGGCCAAAAAATGAACCAAATTTCAGAGAACAATGTCTGTCCCCTCAAGTCCCCTCAAGTCATCCCAGCACGGGAGAGGTTGGGAGAGGGCGGTGGGCGAGCAGCAGAAGGGCAGAAGTTTCCCTGGTTAATCAGCCTCAGGAATCAGGGGTTTGGAGGGTCTCCAGAGCGGGCAGCGTTCCCAGGAAAGAGAGCGGGGGAGGGATCCTGGGATGAGATCAACAAGTGGAAATGAAGGGAAGCGGACTCGGTGTGGGGCAGGGAGGGCCTCGGGTGGGGGAAGGGGAGTGGCGGGCTGTAAGAGGGAATGTGTCCCATGGCCCTCCACCTTGTCCCCACCCCCAAGACACACAAACATCCTCAACTCTGTCCTCTGCTCAAACCAACCATGGATTATCTGGGGTTAAAAGGAGACCACGGAGGCGGGAGGGAGGGAGAGTCTGTCACAAAAAGGAGACCCTTCTCCCTCCAAAGGCCTTTCAGAAATCAAATTAATGGAATGTGTCTCAGTATCATCTCAGGGGGATTGGGGGGAATGTTAGGGAGGGTGTGGGGGCTTTTGTCCCAGCTGCCCAGCTTCTCCCACATGGGTCACCATGGCAACCAAAGCCCCCTGTTGCCTAGGTGATGGCAGCCGGTCCAGGAACCCATACCCAGTATCCAAATCAGGGAGGTTATGGAGGTGGGGGTGTTTGGGACAAAGCGGGAGAGAATGGGGTTTCTTCTCTGGCGGCCCCAGCTTTTGTCTGAGCTCTGGGATCAGGTTTCTTTAGGAAACAATTGGAGGCCTCTGGAAAAAAATACACTCAGAACCTGGCAACAGGCAGAAGCAAGGCCTTCGGGGGAGGGGAGGGGGGGGGTTGGTATTGGCCGAAATGCAGACCAAGACTAGACCCTTCCCCACGGCCCCACGCGGAGGAGCAGCTCAGGGGGGAGAGGGCTTGGACACAGATGTTGGCATCCCCATGTGGGGCACAGGCTGAGGACCGACGGCCAGGGGCAGGCAGCTGTGGTACCACCGCCTTTGGCTGCTCTAGTCCAGGGCCACCCTACTGCCCAGTCCCAGCTCCTCCAGACCTGGGACGGGGAAAGGAGGCCGGGCAGAGACGGAGATGGGGCTGGGGAAGGTGCTGTGGGAGCCAGAGAAGAAGAGGTGGGGAGGAGAGGGGAGGGGACAGGGCACAAACATGCACCTAAAAGGGGTGCTGATTGCGCCTCATCTTCGCCAAGGACGGGCTGCAGTCAGTGGAGGTGCGTGGGCTGGTTTCAGAACGGACCACTGGAGGGGGCAGAGGAAGGGGAAGACAAGAAGCCAAAAGTGTTCCTCTCAAAGGGCAGGTCTCTGCCAGGACCGCCTTCAACCGAGGCCTCCCTCTCAGTCCGGGACCAGGGAAGGGTGGTCCTGCCTGGACGCAGGAGTATGGCCGTGACCACCTCCTCTGATGCCACCTGCAGAGGAGTCTAGGGACCCCTGCCCACGAAAACCCTCATTCCCACACAAGAGCCTGGGTCTTCGCATGTGCCCCGCACGCCCTTCCCACTGCAACCCTCGAATGGTGTGGACATGGGGGCGCCCCCTAGTCTTTCCCCACCCCAGCCCCAACTTGCAAGGATACCCACGTGAGTTCCACCCCAAGTGCTGGATGCCCGCCCTCCTGGGTGGCACCAGGAGCCCCACCTCCCAGCCAGTGGCCCCGGAGCTGGATGTATGATCAGAGAGAAAGCACCCGAGGCCAGAGTGAGGCAGAGCAGAGACTCAAAGTCCCACCGGTCTCTCCTCAGACCCCTTGTTTTTCCTCTTTGCCAGCTTCTCCCGAAGCGTCATCCCTTCTCCGAGTCTCATCAGTGAGCTCAATCCAGGCCGCCCTGTAGACACCAGTGGGGAGCGGAAGGTGTCCAATGTGGGGGACCCTAACAGGGCTCCATGGAGGACAGAGCAGTACCCAAACCTCTGACTGTAGCCATGTCATTCCCGGCTCCCCCTCAATCCCCTCCCTCGGGAGGAGACCCTGACTGACCCCCAGCAGGCGCCCGCACTAAGATGGAAGATGCTTTTGAGGTACAACCTGAGTTCTACAGAGAAAAGGGGGAACCAGAGAAAGAAGGTAGGGAGCCCGTGGCCATGAGGTGTGAGCAGCCTGCTTCTGGGCCCCATTGTTCAAAAGGACCTCACACACTGTGACTGGGGTGCGCTCTTCTCAGAGCGAGTGCTGATCCCTTCACGACCCTCCTTCTGCTTCTAGAACGGCCAAGACTGCAGGGCCAGGACAGAGGAGAATTCACGGACTCCTGCCCTCACCCCTCTTCTCACCACACAAAGGGACAGAGAGGAGACAGGCCAAAGCCAAGACCACGGAGACCAAAGAGCCCTTCCCCTCCAAGGGGTGGTCTCTGCCCCTACAATTCACCACTCCCGACGGAGGGTCCAGATGTTCCTTCCTTCCTTCCCATCCAGCCTCAGGCCGTGGACAAGCCACCATTCCAAGAGGCCCGTGCGGGGTCTCAGGCCACAAGAAGGACGAAGGCACAGAGGGGGCCAGGACCAGCCTTGACTCCTCAGTCCTGCCCCCTGAAAAAGGGCCCAGTGTCCCCGGGGGACAGTGCTGCCCCGGAGGCTGTAGAGAACAGCTGGATCTCAGTGGGCTGAGGGGGAGGAAAGAGCTGGACCAGGGAGCCCAGGAGCTGGCACCACGTGCCCCACTCCAGCCCTGCTCACCGGGCGGGCGCTCTCCCAGGACAGCCCCAGACATGAGCTCACCATCCTGACAGCCCCAGGCAAGGGGCAGAACCTCCTCCTCACAGGGCTGAGCAGCAAGGGAGAGGCTGTGCTTGGGCCACGAGGCGCCTCTGTTTCTAGAGCTGCCCCCAACCAGACCCCGGTGCACGGAGCCGGGGAGGGCCCGCAGGCTGGGCTCCGGGCCAGGATACCTGAGCTTGCGTTCTAACTGAAAAGGAGTCAGGGAAGCCAGGGCCACGCCCTCTGCAGCTCCGTCCTTAATCTCCCTCCATCTAAGGCTGGGTACCCTCCAGATCCACAGACACACTTAAACACAGACACACGCTTACACCCACAGGCACATTCCCCCCTGAAACCTGGAAGGGCTCCTGCCTGCCCCGCCCAGCTCCACCTGCCCTGGCCAGGCAGGTTCTGTAGAGACCTGCTCTGCCTTCACTGGCACCCCTACCCCCACCCCAGCTCTCAGAAAGTTTCTGCCCCCACAGAACACCACACACAAGCACACACAAGGGCATAGACACACACACACACACACACACACACACACCCGGAGCCCTCCATTCCCTAGCCTCCCCTAGACCCATTAACAGTCAGTCTGGCACAGAAGGTGGGCAGGGGAAGAGTGTGCAAAGGTGAGTAATCCCTTTGGCACCTGTCCCAGGTGGAGGCTAAGCTGGTGAGAAGGGAACCAGGGCTTCTAGATGCCTGGATGCTCTGTTTAATTTTCACCAATGGGCAGGTCTCACAATTCCCACCCACCAGGCTCCAAGATGCTTCCCCCCTCGGCTGGGGCAAAGGACTGGCCCCTACCTGCCCACCAGGTAAGCTATGGAAGAGCCAAGAAAAAGAAACAGGGAGCTCGGAATTGTCTGCAGCGACGAGAGAAGGTGGACAACGGCAGGTGAGCCAGCTGTGAGGGCCCACAGGCCAACCTCCTGTGCACACCGCTCCCACCTCAGGGCAAACAACAATGCCTCCCTCCCTCCCTCAATCGTTCAGTAGGCCCCGACCCCAACCCCGAGAGCCCCTGCCTCGCAGTAGGTGAGGGGGAGCCGGCCACCCCTAGGCCTGCATCCGATGGAGACAGCTGCACTGTGGGGCCGCTGGCAGTGAGGGCTGGTTTGTACGGCGAAAGCAGGAGGGTGGGCCTGAGGGTGGGCGACACAGTGTGACACGGGTGCAGGTGGCACGCCTGAGCTTCCCCATTCTGAAAACCTTCTCCTGACACTTCGCCAGCTCTTATCTAGGAAAATCAAGCCAGCTGAAAGGCCACGCACCCGGCAACCTCCCTCACCCTGACAAGCCCATCGCCTGAGGTTTCCACTCTTCCTGGAGTCCAAGTCCCCCACCCCTTCTGTGTGCCACCTCCATTCTACGGATAAAGCAGGTGATTCAGAAACAAACAAACAAGTGTCCCTGTTCACACATGGTTGTTTTTTTGAAGTTACCGCATTCACACCTCAAGCTCAGCACCTGTTCCCTCCTAACTCCCACTTACCCTAAAAAGCCAGAGCCCTCCCCAGAGTCATGCACAAATACATCATCGCTCTTCTGACCAGGGGCCTGGCCCTTACTGCCTGCAGAGTTTTCCAGCAACTTCCTACCAGTATCCTTTAGACCAGCGGTTCTCAACCTGTGGGTCGCCACCCCTTTGGGGGTTGAACGACCCTTTCACAGGGGTCGCCTAAGACCATCGGAAAACACATATATAATTACATATTGTTTTTGTGATTCACCACTATGCTTTCATTATGTTCAATTTGTAACAATGAAATCGGGGGTCACCACACAGATATTTACACTACAACTCATAACAGTAGCAAAAGAGACCCCCGGTCATCCCGCCTCCAGGGAAGCTTCTCTGCTCCTCAGGGTGGTAACTGGACTCCAGTGTGCT
>NW_006282378.1:251255-251807 GCF_000327345.1 Myotis davidii
AAGACCATCGGAAAACACATATATAATTACATATTGTTTTTGTGATTCACCACTATGCTTTCATTATGTTCAATTTGTAACAATGAAATCGGGGGTCACCACAACATGAGGAACTGTATTAAGGGGTCGCGGCATTAGGAAGGTGGAGAACCCCTGCTTTAGAGCCTCGCTTTTGCTGGAGAGCAGCTCGCTGGGAAGGATACTGGTAGGAGTTTGCTGGAAAACTCTGCAGGCATGAGGGCCAGGCCCCTGCCAACCACAAACAAGGCCCGGGACTATGGTGGCTGGAGCCTCCACAGGTGAAGAGACCCAGCAGAGAGGAAGAAGCCAGCCCCAGGAGACGTTCTGCCCAGGGTGGCAGCCATGCCCCAGGCTGTGACAACTGGGTGTTCCTCTTGTTCCACCAAGAGACCCCCGGTCATCCCGCCTCCAGGGAAGCTTCTCTGCTCCTCAGGGTGGTAACTGGACTCCAGTGTGCTTTTCAGAAGACAGGGGAATCATTCAAGTTCAAGATTAAACGCAATAATGAGCAAAATCAGACCTAATTGGAAT
>NW_006282378.1:271502-271808 GCF_000327345.1 Myotis davidii
GCTCGCTGGGAAGGATACTGGTAGGAGTTTGCTGGAAAACTCTGCAGGCATGAGGGCCAGGCCCCTGCCAACCACAAACAAGGCCCGGGACTATGGTGGCTGGAGCCTCCACAGGTGAAGAGACCCAGCAGAGAGGAAGAAGCCAGCCCCAGGAGACGTTCTGCCCAGGGTGGCAGCCATGCCCCAGGCTGTGACAACTGGGTGTTCCTCTTGTTCCACCAGGAGACCCCCGGTCATCCCGCCTCCATGACCGCCTCCAGGGAAGCGTCTCTACTCCTCAGGGTGGTAACTGGACTCCAGTGTGCT
>NW_006282378.1:271948-276262 GCF_000327345.1 Myotis davidii
GAGCAATGAAGTGAGACAGGCCTGACACAGCCTCCTAGGAGCTATGTCATCCCAGTGAGTGGCTCATCGTCTCCAAACTTCAGTTTCCTTATCTGTAAAGTGGGGATAATAGTGCTTACTTGGGAAGGTTAAGAAGAGCTCTCCAGGAAATAATGTATACAGAATATCACAGGATCGGGCACAGAACAGAGGTTCAATAAAATGTTATTTCCTTCCTCGTTATCCTTCAAGAGGACAAAAGGCCAATCCCCGGCCTCATTGCAAGAAGTAAATCCCGCCCAGACCGGTTTGGCTCAGTGGATAGAGCGTCAGCCTACGGACTAAAAGGTCCCAGGTTCGATTCCAGTCAAGGGCATGTACCTTGGTTGTGGGCACATCCCCAATAGAGGGTGTGCAGGAGGCAGCTGAGCAATGTTTCTCTCTCATCGATGTTTCTAACTTTCTATCCCTCTCCCTTCCTCACTGTAAAAAAAATCAATAAAATATATTTTTTTAAAAAAAGTAAATCCACACCCAGAATTCAAGGAATCACCTTTGGCTACAGTGTTGGCCCCAAATGACAGCCCCTCTCTGAGACCACAGCCAGGCCCTGCCTAGGAGAGCAGCCAAAACCCTCTTCCTCTCTCTGCCCCTTTCCTCAGGGGTCCTGGATCCCCAGCCTCTCCCCACCCTCCTTCACTTACAGTGATGCAGGGCCTGTGCTCCAATCTCCTCCCACTCTCCTACAGGCACCAAGCCCAGCTGTGTATGGAGTGGCCCAGGAAAGGGGCCCCAAGCTTCCTGCCCCACCCCAGCCCCCAGCGTCTTCCCACTCTCCCCTCTCACTGCCCCTCCCTGATTACCAGGATATCCTCAGCTCTGCTGAATCCAACCCCGCTTCTCCCAAACCCTCCCCAGATGTCACATCTGTAATTACCAACCTTGCCAGGGGCACTGGACAAGCACAGCAGTACCTCATTTCCAACCCCACCCCACCCCCACCCCCATGCAGGCCTCTGCCTCCTACTAGGCACTATGCAGGGTGGAGGGAAGGAATGGAAAGATCCTCCCTGAGCTGCCTCATTTCTCTCCAGGTCTCAAAAAGGTGACATGACAGAAGGCTACCCAAGTCAGGTCACCAAGTCAGACCTTCAGAAGGGAGTGCTGCTAGGAAGCAGGTGTGGGTAGGATTTCCTCCCAGGCCTCTCACACCTGCCCCCCAGATTACCCACCTGGAGTGGGTAAGAGGAGAAATGCCAGCTCAATTCAGAGAGAAGGGAAGCTGACACTCAGTAGAACAGGAAGATGGGAACCCACGGGGATGGGGGTAGATGCATACAGGAGGGAGCTGCCCAGAAAAGAGGGAAAAGTGAGTTAAAAAGTCCCATCCCTGCCGGCCAGTGTGGCTCAGTGGTTGAGCATTGACCCATGAACCAGGTCACATGTGGTTCGATCCCCAGTCAGGGCACGTGACCTGGGTTGCGGGCTCAATCCCCAGTAGAGGATGTGCAAGAGGCAGCCGATGGGTGATTCTCATCATTGATGTTTCTCTCTCCCTCTCCCTCTCCCTTCTTCTCTGAAATCAATAAAAACATATGCACACACACACAGAGAGACACACATAAAAGTCCCTTCCCCACCCAGACTCTGAGAAAAGGCAGTAATATCCAAGTCTTTCCTCTTCCCATTTCCTTCATCCCACCAACCACATAGGACTTGGTTTTACAGTAAGGGAAACTGAGGCCAAGTCCCCACCGCGTACTTCAGGACCCGATAATACCAAGTTGTGTGTGGTTCACCCACACCCCTGACCTGGCTCAGCCTCTCCCTGCAGCGCCGTCATTTAAGTCCAGCCAAGGCCAATCCATACTGTGGAATATGACTCAGCCATGAAAAGGAGTGCAATCTGACACCTGCTACAACGTGGATGAGCCTTGAAAAGATCACATGACATATGGGAAGCCAGCACATTGGATAATTCTATCTCTATGAGACATCCAGGATAGGCAAATCCGCAGACAGAATGCAGACTGGTGGTGGGAAGTGGGAAGGAACTGCTTAATGGGCACAGGTTCCTGTTGGGAGGTGGAAAGGATTTCAGAGAGAGGCCAGAGTTGCACAACCCTGAGAGTCTACTAAATGCCACTGTTCGCCTTTAAATGGTTAATTTTACGTTATGTGAAGTTCACCTCAAGTAAAGTAACAGCCAGCTTAAGGCACATCTCCACGTACCTTCCCACAGCAAGCGCTCTTGCTCTATGGCGGCCTCCAGAACATACCTCCACACAGCACTCACGGGGCCAAGTGACCAACATGCTTATGCATGTCTCCCTGTGAAAACCCGTCTCATGCGCCCCTCCATCCCACTGCTCCACACAATACCTGGCCAATAGGAAGTGCCCCGCATGGTCTGCCAGAAGAAGAGCAGAAGCAAAGCCTCGCTGTCCTCCCGGCCCAGCCCTCTCTCCATCGCATCTTCAGCCAGAACCAGAACCACAGCTGCTTCCATCGACTACCGAGCGCACCCCCTGTACCAGGCACCGTGTGATGCGCTCTCCACCTAGGACTTCATTTCATATTCATAAACCTAAGAGGCAGGACCTATTTTAACTCCATGATACAGGTGAGGCTTCCAAAAGTTATTTTTGTTGCTACTTCATAACTGTAATGTTGCTACTGTTATGAATCGTCATGTAAATATCTGATCTGCAGAATGTATTTAGGCGACCCCTGTGAAAGGGTCATTCGACCCCCAAAGGATCGCGACTCAGGTTGAAAACCGCTGCTCTAAGGCCACAAAACTAGGAAGTGACAAAAAACGGGATTTAAAAGCAGCTGAAACCCAGGGAAGGAGGCTTGGGGACCTGGGATTCCTGAGAAAGGCCCTATCTGGGGTGGGAGGATGGTGTCCTAAGACACCTTAGAGGCTGAGGGCTGGGGTTCTTAAACCCCAACATCGCATCACTTAGTGCTAATTCCAACCGTGTTAGACTCTTCCCTTTGGCCTCGGCGTGTGGGGAGCTGTTGAAGGAGGAGCTAAGGAGAGAACTGGAATCCCTAAAACTCAGAGGAAATGAGGAGAGCCCCAGAACTCTTCCCTCCAAAGCTTCTGTTAGTCAAGGAAGTTCACCCCCCTTCGAGCTGGAAGGACCGCTTGGATATCAGAGAAGCAGACAAAAGTCTGTCTCGCTCGAGACCCAGGGAAGGGGGCCCTTCCTCAGACTTCCAGGGAACAGAAGGAGCGGACAGTGGGCACTGCGGAGAGGCCTGCCTCTGGAAAGTTAGAGGAAACAGAAGCAGGAGCAAGACAAGGGGGGTGGGAGCAGGGGGGGCATGTGGCCACTGGGTCCAGTTGGACGTGCTTGAGAGATGGCACTTCCTTTGGTCTCCTTGGACGAGGGCCCCCCCAGTACACATCACGCAGAGAGAGTGCACGCAGCAAGCAAGGTGCCAAAGTCCAAGCACCCTGTGCTGGCTGCGGGCGCACGCTGGCCGCAGGAGCCCTGCCCATCAGACGGGGGCCAGATTGGAGGGAATAATGCGTTTTTTTAAAATCCAGTCTTTTCCTATCTGCCTCTATACCCAGCCCCAACATACTCTAACTCCCACTACTCTTATCCCAGAGTCTTAGGAAAGGTGGGGAGCCTGAGGACGACGGAGGAAACGTCCCAATGGCCTGTGCCCATTAGGGCCTCTAACATTCCAGTCCAACTTCCCAGAGACCCTACTGGCCAATCACAGTCTCAGCTCCTAAAACTGGGTGGCTTGGCCTGACCTCTGCCAGCAAGAGGAACATGGCCGAGAGAGGGAAAGGGGCAAACAAGGAGCGCACCCGCAAGAAGGAAAAGGCCACCCCCTCCCCTCACTCCAGAAAAGATGAGAGAGAGGAGGCAAAGCAGGTGGCTGCTGCTTCTCTGGGAAGCGATACAGCCCCTTCCCAGGCAATAGGACTTCCCACGGTGCTGTCACGTGATGGGGTGTGGGCATCTGCCCTATTGCAAGCTCAGCCCCCATTCCTCGCTCTCAGACCTGGCCCCAGACCACAGCCCCGTTCAATCATGCTTCTTGCCAGTGAAACGGGAAACCATTGACAAACCACACACACACATTTTCAAAAACTCCTGAAGACCACCCACCCCTGGCCTCCCCAGAGCTCCCATGCCACCTTCTCAACCCCATGAGGGAGACCCAAGTTGCCTGGCACCCGGTCTCATCCATTCCAAACCCCAAGACTCCTGGGGAACTGTCGGATGCTGGAAGCATGGCAGTTAGTGGGCTTGGAGGCAGAAACCCCAAGAAAGCTTTCCACGAGAACAGTGGCTGGGGGGGGGCGGG
>NW_006282378.1:276444-277301 GCF_000327345.1 Myotis davidii
GAGCCAAGTATGTAATCTCTCCAAGCACTAGAACCCAACCTATGATGAGGGGTCGGGGGTCCTTCTTATTCTTTTTCCTGATCCCTCCACTCCCTGATTCCTCCAGGGCTATAACCAGAACCCCCTTTCCCTATTCCTCACAACACACATCCTTTGCTAGAAAAACCCACTTCCCAAAACAGACCCCTCATAAGATGGCCCACTCACTCCCACCCGTAGGTCTCAGCGGCTTAAGGCAGTGCCCCAGAACCCAGTCAGGGACAGCCAAGAAGCCTCAGAAGCCTCCAGAGAGGCCTCCCTTTGGGTTTTCTGCCAGGAAAGTCTGCCTGCAGAGGCAAGAGGTAGTACCCCCAACACCCAGAAACACGCACCACCTATGGCGGGCACACACACACACACACACACACACACACACACTGGTACTTATCCACACACAAACCTTACACACACGAGCACAGATTCAGTCACACGGCTTCCCAGGACACAGGTGCACACACGCCCATTTGGGTATGCCCCATTCTGCTCTCACACAACCACCTTCCTCCATACCTATGCACCTCTTTCCCATGAACCCCCCCCCAACCGCCCCCTGTTCCCACAGACACACAGCCCTTCCCCAGAGTGTACCCATCAATCCATATCCAAACACACAGCAGATCCACGGCCAGCCGCTCCCTGGGTGCACACACACTCAGGAACAGAAAAACACCTCCACCTCCAAACCAGGGGCCCACCTGCAGGACACAGAAAACAAAGACGAGTGCACACTGGTCCCCCACCAGCCCTTTCAAACTCACCAGTGCAGAGCCCCCCGCCCCCCACATGGGTAAAGGGGAGTGGGGAGAGGGTGGCAGCGC
>NW_006282378.1:278380-279682 GCF_000327345.1 Myotis davidii
GAAAAGGGGGAGTCACCCCGATGGTAATTAGTGGCGAGAGACGCGCCCCCCTTCCCATGCATACGGGGATTTCCCCGACACCAGCACCACCATATTCCCCCGCTTCCAAAAATAATTTAATTACTCGGTGCTCCAGCTGCGAGCGGCTGCCGCCCGGTCGGTGCGGGGCGCTCCCTCATTAGCGCGCGCCCCTCCCCTCTGGTTTGAGCATCGGGATTAATTACAAAGGGAGCCCCGCCGTGGGCGGTGGGGGAGGGCAAGGCGACCCGGGCGCCCGGAGTTTGGCTGGCCTCGGAGAGGGGCCCTTCTTCCAGGAATAAAAATGCTTTGTCCTGTCCTGTCTCTAACCCCAAGCAGGCGGGGCTCTGGACCCCAGGGTTTCAGACACCTTGGAGTGAGTTGGAGGGATTACAGGGCGTCTAAAAATATCCGCCATCCTGGGGGCATTTCTGCCTTCAAGAAACCTGGTAGGGTTCGGGAAGTGGAGCAATGGACGGAACCCACCCAGAGTGACCCCCGACATGAAAGTCTAGGCTGTGGGAAATCCATGTTTCCTTTGGAAGAAATGAAAGCAGAAAGTATGATTGTTATTCGTATTTTTGCTGTGCAAACCAGCACTTAACTAGAATAGCAGTACTTCAAAAAGACCTCCGCACACCTTTCCCTTGCCCTGCCAACACCTCAGCACCCTCCAGCTCCCCACCTTGTATCTTCTCTCCCAACCCTGTGATTAAGAAGTCCCAGGGAAGGAGATGCCCCCCACTCTGTTCCTCACTTGTTTGGGGGTGTTTTTGCTCCTCCCTGATGGATGTTTTTTTTCCTGAGACCCAATCTCATCCCTTTCAGTCATCCATTCTAGCCTGACTAAAGATGAGGCCAGAGCCATCTTCACCTGCATCGGGACCATGCGAAGACGGAGAACCTTTAGAGACACCTTTGTTGAACCCTTGCCTCTCCTCACCCGCCTTCCCACATCCTGGATCAGCAACTGCAGACTGCACGGAATATCGGAATATGCAGAATCATTATTTCAGGTACCCAGATTTCTGCATGCATCCAGGCTTATTTGCTTGGTGTCTATCAGGTGCCAGGACCTGGGCTGCACTAGGGGGTTTTGGCAGTGACCACAACCAGGAGTATGAGAGGCAATGGTCAGGAGCGCTGGGGAGGGTAAAGGGAGCAAGGGCGGCCTTCAGGTGCTCCCAGCCCTGCCCCAGTGCTGGGCAGCCAGTGTGTAATTTGACACAGTGTCGAGCTGCCATGGCCCCGATTGACTATCCAGCAGGTTAGAGTGAACAATGT
>NW_006282378.1:279719-297366 GCF_000327345.1 Myotis davidii
GCTGGCCTGTCACAGACCTCACAAGGGCCCAAAGAGCTGCACACACAGCTTAGATGACTCTGTAGGCTGGCCCCAGATAGAGCTCAAAACCTAGTCAAGATGTCAGCAGATACCGGGCAACAAGCTAGAATAAGCTTGGTCTCTCCTTTTTCTTCTCTGATGCTGAGATGGGGGGCTTTCAATTATATTTTTGTAACAAAACCTTTGGATTACAGAGGAGAGGTCCAAAATGAAATATGATTGGTCAGATGTGTGCCATGCAGCAATTCTCTGGACTGCCTTCCACCCTCACCACCAGGCTGCAAACCCCCTGAATCCTACAATTCTTTTTTTTTTTTTAATTCTCACCCGTGGCCCTAGCCAGTTTGGTTCAGTGGATAGAGCGTTGGCCTGCAGACTGAAGGGTCCTGGGTTCGGTTCCAGTCAAGGGCCCATTTGGGTTTCGGGTTCGATATCCAGTGGGGGGCGTGCAGGAGACAGCTGATCAATGATTCTCTCTCATCATTGATATTTCAATATTTCTCCCTCTTCCTTCCTTTCTGAAATCAATTTTTTTTTAAAAAAAATTTTAATCCTCATCCAAGGATATTTTTCCATTGATTCTTAGAGAATGGAAGAGAGAGGGAAAGACAGAGAGAAACATTGATGTGACAGAAACACGTCGATTGGTTACCTCCTGCACAACCCTTGACCAGGGCCGGGTCTGAGGAGGAGCCTGCAACCTGGGAGGAGCCTGCAACCAAGGTGCATGCCCTTGACCGGGATCAAACCCGTGACCCTTTGGTCCGAAGGCCCACACTCTATCCACTGAGCCAAACTGGCTAGGGCGATCTTACATATTCTTAACTCACAGAATGGGAAAATAGAGACCCAAAGAAGAAGCTCATGCCCTAGCCAGTTTGGCTCAGTGACTAGAGCATCGGCCCCCCCTCCCAAGTTCAATTGAGGTCAAGGGCACGTGCCTTGGTTGCAGGTTCCCCAGTCCTATTCGGGGTACGTCCAGGAGGCGGCCAATCCATGTGTCTCTCACATCGATGTTTCTCTCTGTCTCTCCCTCTCCCTTCCACCCTCTCTAAAAATCAATGGAAAAATATCCTCAGGTGAAGATTAACAAATAAATAAATAAATAAAAATAATAAAAAATGCAAGAGACAGACAAGCTCTATGCCAATGTGGATGGACAAAAAAAAAAAAGAAGAAGAAGAAGAAGCTTATTCAGGAAGCTGGTAGGCACTGGGGTGACATCTAACAGGATTTTCTCAAGGGGGCCCACCTGTAGTGACAGAGGGGGGTCAGGAGCCCGACGGACAACATCATGGAACAGATTGAACTTGGAATGTGCAGCTCCTAGTTTTGAGGATGTGGGCAAGTTTCTCTGTCTCTAAACGCCTCAGTTCCTGTATATAAAATGGAACGAACAAGGTAGCAGAAGGAACTCCTTCCACATACCCATCATGCCCCAGTCAATTCCCAATCAAACTTCCCCTCTGTGTTCCATGCCAAGGGGATTCCTAATGCTTTCGGGAGTCTTGTTCAAGGAAGGGGGCGCCTAGCCAAGAGTCAGGACCCTCCATAAACGCTTTCTCAACTCCTCACCAGCTCACGGGCCTGAGGCTGCTGGGCCGGAACAGGCAGAGCAGAGGCTGCGCTGGACACTTGAGTCTCCTGGGAAAGATGCAAAGGGCTCAGGAGTGGCAATGGACGCTCTCCAGGGGTTTCCTGTGCAGATGAAGCTGTTCCCAGAAGTCAGGCCCAGGCCACGGTGGCAAAGGTTAGGTCTTCTGCTCTGGTGGAAAGTAATTCCCTTCCCCAGCACCGCTGCCGAGAAGGGGAATCCTTGGTGCCTTCCTCAAACATAGCCGCTTCACACCCAGGCAGGAGGGCCATCAGTTTTTAATATGAGTGCTTAACCACTTCAGCCACTCCCAGGTTCGGGTGACCCCAGTAATGGACCCGCATCCCAGGCCAGAGCCACCATCCTTTTGCAGCCTGCAGATAAAACCGGGGACCGTTCCATCTCCCATGACCGTTAGAGCTCTTTCCCCAGCACCCACTTTTCTAAAAAGACTATTTACAAGTGTCTGATAAAATCTATAGGAGAGATTGGGGACAGTGGGGGATGTGAGGGGCACTTATTCTGTCAAGAAAGGAGGAAGCGAATCAGAGTTTGATTTAATGGTTCTCCAATGATACAAATGTTAGATCAAATCTATACTTTGGAGCAACTGGATTTTGTTTCACTGTTAATAAAAAAGGAAATAAGCCCGACCGATGTGGCTGAGTGATTGAGTGTCTACCTATGAACAAGGAGGTCACGGTTCGATTCCAGGTCAGGGCACATGCCCTGGTTATAGGCTCAATCCCCAGTGTGGGGCCTGTAGGAGGCAGCTGATAGATGATGTTTCTTTTCTTCTCTTCTCTTCTCTTCTCTTCTCTTCTCTTCTCTTCTCTTCTTTCTCTCTCTCTCTCTCTCTCTCTCTCTCTCTGAAATAAAATAGAGAAAAAAGTACCCTTAACTAGTTAAGAACTCTGTGATGTCAGCAGGTTGCTGTGAGGTGCTTCTCCCTCACATAAGCTCCTGATCTCTCTGAGAACAGAACCGAGATCATTCATTTCTGCATTAATAGTCCGTACAAGTCACTAGGTAATAGTTCACTTCCCTGCTAACTCCCTTGTCCTTCTCATCCCTCTAGATTTAGAGCATTAATAAGTAAGCACTGAATGTAGCCACGGGAAATGATGTCATTACTTCCCAAACCTTTACCACTCCCTCTTCATCCAAACTGTATTAAGTGTGAGCTTACTCAAATCACATCCCATTATCACCAATCTAGAAAGTTCTCTACAATTAACCAGTGGTTTTCAACCCTGACTGCAGATTCTAATCACCTGGGAAGCTTTGAAAATATACCCATGCCCAGGACACATCCCAGATTAATTAAACCAGAAACTTCCGAGGTCCAGTCCAGCTACTGGCATTTTTTTAAAAGTTACCGTAGTGATTCTAATGTGAGAACCATTAAATAAAATTCTGATTCCCTTCTTCCTTTCTTGACAAAACAAGTACCACTCCCCCCACCACCACCACCACACCACACATCCCCCGTTGTCCCCAATCTCTCCTATATCTAACTTCTACCTCTTCACTCATTTTTGACGATCAGGTGTAACAAAACAAAATACCTCTCCCCTCTTTCCTTTTCTTCCCATTCAACCTTCTTAAAAGAGTAGATTACTCATCACCATCCTTCACTCCTCAGCTTCTTCCAAACTAGCTATGCTTTCAATATCATTCCTCCTCCTGACGTCAAATATTGATATTTCCCAGAATTCAGCCTTTGGTCCCTTAGCTCCTCATCCTACATGGTCTCCCAAAGCAATGCCATTCTTTCCCAGAGCTACATTCAGTGCCTACTTATTAACGCTCCTAAATCGAGATCTCCTGATCATCAGGCTCATATTTCCAACTTCCCACTGGACATTTTAACTTGGCTATTCTCTGGGTTCTCAAAACGTAATAGTTTTAAAGGGAACACATTGCCTTCTCTTCACCACCAGCCCCTCCCCTTGGTTCATTCAGACATTTTTCACTTCCAAACTTGCATCATTCCCTTCCAATTTATCTTTTTGTTCTGAAGGAATAATCAGACTGTCACTCTCTTGCCTAAAACAATTCAATGGCTCCCCTCTGTCTACAAGATAAACCCAAAATTTCTTCATGCTGGGTAAAAAGACTTCCGGTACCTGACTCACTTTCCCCTCCAGCCTCATCTTCTGTTACACCCTGTGCATTCAAAGTCCGAGCACTCAGCACACAGCAAACTGTGCACATCTACGGGTTGTTCTGCTAACTTAGGGCTCTATTACTGTCTCTGCCTTCGTGTGGTGTTTTCTTTGCCTGAAATGTCAGCACCCTACTTCTCTGCCTAGAAAGTTCTGTTCATCCTTTGACACCCTAACTCTTTCAAGCCAAGTTAGATTACACCCCCACCCCCAGTCTCCTTTGTGCAATTTTAATGACATTGTATGGTAATTTCTTATTTACATATGTCTGCCCAGCTGGTCTGTGAGCTTCTGCAGTGGACCTTCTCTGCCTAGAAAGTTCTGTTCATCCTTTAAGCTGTGGTCTCCTCTTTGACACCCTAACTCTTTCAAGCCAAGTTAGACCAGGCATGTGCCCTTGACCAGAATCGAACCTGGGCCCCTTCAGTCCACAGGCCGATGCTCTATCCACCGAGCTGAACTGGCCAGGGCCCAGGTGTGTGTTTTTTTAATTGAATAGAATTATATTGTGCTCAAGGCCACAGGTTTCTGCAAGATATCTACTAAGCATACATAGGGCTCTTCTATAAAAAGAAAACTCCTGCTTGTTGCTGGTGCTCAGAATCTGAGAGACAGACGTGTTCCTCTGAGCCCCCGGCGTAATAAAGCGGTGTAACTCCATTTCTCTAAGCGTTGCTTGGTTTTTCTCGGTTTTCTGTAACATCACATATCTACAGGCCGTTAGGGTGAGGATGTTTACAGAAAGCTGGCAAAAGCACAAGGATCTTCCACATCTTCTCCTGCATTCGTCCCTAGACCCTCTGGACACTCTATTAGTCCCTCAACCAAGCACATATTTCCTGCTTCCATCCCATCTGTTTAACCTGCTCCCTCTATGGGGTGTGCCTTCCATTCACCATCACCCTTACCCAAAATACTTCAAGGTCCACGTCAAATGGTATGTTCTCTCTTAAGCCATTTCTGAAACCACCATTTTGATCTCATCTCTCCCTTCTCTGAGATCCCAATTCTTTCTCTGGACCTCTCTTACCATATCTTATTATTTTTTATTCTTTAAGTTTATTTTTATTGTTAAGAGGACTACAGATGTTTCCCTTTTACCACACTTTCTCCCCCTCCACCTGGTCCCCACCCTACCCCAGGTCTTCACTGCACTATTGTCTGCGTCCATGGGCTAACCCTCCACCTGGTCCCCACCCTACCCCAGGTCTTCACTGCACTATTGTCTGCGTCCATGGGCTATGCACATGTAAGTTCTTTGGTTAACCTCTTCCCGCCCCTCTCTTCCCTCCGAGATCTATCAGTCTGTCCCATGCTTCCATGTCTCTGGACCTATTTCGTTCATCAGTTTATTTTGTTCATAGATTCCACGAATAAGTGAGATCATGTGTTATTTATCTTTCTCTGACTGGCTTATTTATCTTAGCATAAGAATATCCATGCTGTCCATCCATGCTGTCTCAAAAGGTAAGAGATTCTTATTTTTTACTGCTGCATAGTATTCCATTGTGTAAATATGTCACTGCTTTTTTATTCACTCATCTACTGATGGGCACTTGGGCTATTTTCAGATCTTAGCTATTATAAATAACACTGCTATGAACATAGGGGTGCATACATACTTTCTAATTGGTGTTTCAGGGTTTTTAGGATATATTCCCAGAAGTGGGATTGCTGGGCCATAAGGTCGTTTCATTTTTTAATATTTTGATTAGTGACGTTGAGCGTCTTTTTATATGTCTATTGGCCATCTGTATGTCCTCTTTGAAGAAATGTCTATTTTTAAGGTCCTTTGCCCATTTTAAAATTGGATTGTTTGTCTTCCTTTTGTTGAGTTGTATGAATTCTTTATATATAGGGTGTCCCCAAAAAATGTATACACACTTTGAATAATTATAAAGGCAGTGCTTATTAAAATGTTTCATATTTAAAATATAATAGAATCTATAGTCATTGTGTGTATACATTTTGGGGGACACCCTATAGTTTGGAAATTACTCCTTTATTACATGTATCATTGGCAAAAAGTTCTACCATACAGTGGGTCCCCTTTACATTTTGAGGATGGTTTATTTTGCCTTGAAAAAGCTATTTAGTTTGATGTAGTCCCATTTGTTTATTTTTTCCTTTGTTTCTCTTGCCCTAGGAGATGTATCAGCAAAAATTCTGCTTCGTGAGATTTCTGATATTTTACTGCCTATGTTTTCTTCTAGGATTTTTATGGTTTCATATGTTGAATAGGAGTGGTGAAAGCAGACAACAAAATAACCCTGCAAAGGGTATATAAAATGACATATTCAAGGATCCTCATTGCAACAAAGAATTGGGGGCAATCTTATATGATAAATACATAGTGAAATGAACATATGGTATAGATAGATAAAACTGAACTAATTCACCACATACTATGCTTTAAATTCAATCTCATATATTTAAGCATAACATAATCTTTTTTTAAAATATATTTTATTGATTTTTTACAGAGAGGAAGGGAGAGAGATAGAGAGTTAGAAACATCGATGAGAGAGAAACATCAATCAGCTGCCTCCTGCACATCTCCTACTGGGGATGTGCCCGCAACCCAGGTACATGCCCTTGACCGGAATCGAACCTGGGATCTTTCAGTCCGCAGGCCGACGCTCTATCCACTGAGCCAAACCGGTTTTGGCATAATCTTAAAACACAATATTTAGTAAAAAGAAAAAGAAACAAAATGATATGTACATCACAATATTATCCTGAAATGTAAAACATGCAAAATGGTATAATGTATTGCTCATGGATGTGTGTGTGTGTGTGTGTGTGTATGTGTGTTTAAATAAACAAATTAAAAAGAGATTCAAAGATGTGCACTAAATAAAAGAGTAGATGGCTCTGGGAGGAGTGGCAAGGAAATCAGGATCAGAGGTGAGAAGAGATGAAGCCACAAAAGGGAAGCATGACTAGACCACCAACTTACGCCATACACAAGAATAAACTCAAAGTGGATAAAAGACTTAAATGTAAGTCGTGAAGCCATAAAAACCCTAAAAGAAACCATAGGCAGCAAAATCTCAGACATCACCTCACACCTGTCAGAATGACTACCATCAACAAATCTACAAATGACACGTGCTGGCGAGGATGTGGAGAAAAGGGAACCCTAGTACACTGCTAGTGGGAATGCAGACTGGTGCAGCCATTATGGAAAACAGTATGGAGTTCCCGCAAAAAAATTAAATATGGAACTGCCATTGGACCCAGCAATCCCACTTCTAGGAATATACTGTAAGAAACCCAAAACTCCGATCAGAAAGTATACACCCCTATGTTCATAGCAGCACAGTTTCCAATAGCTAAGATCTGGAAACAGCCCAAGTGCCCATCAGTAGATGGGTGGATAAAAAAGCTGTGGTACATTTACACCAGGGAATACTATGCAGCAGTAAAAAAAAAAAAAAAGAAGAAGAAGAAGGATCTGTTACCCTTTGAGACAGCATGGAGGGACCTGGAGGAGAGTATTATGCAAGTGAAATAAGCCAGCCAGAGAAAGACAAGTATCACATGATCTCACTCATGTGTAGAATTTAATGAATAAAATAAACTGATGAACAAAATAGATCCAGAGACAGAAGCATGCAACAGACTGCAGAGTCTCAGAGGAAAGGTGGGGATGGGTAGGTGGTTGGGAAGAGATCACCCAAAGAACTTGTATGCACATATGCATAACCCATGGACACAGACAATAGGGTGGGTGGTGAAGGCCTGGAGCAGGGGGTGGCTTAGAAGGGGTCAGTGGGGGACAGGGGGAGTATATGTAATACTTTCAAAAATAAAGATTTAAAAAATAAATAAATCCTGGCCTGTGTGGCTCAGTGGTTGAGCATTGACCTATGAACCAGGAGGTCATGGTTTGATACCTGGTCAGGGCACATGCTTGGCTTGCGGGCTTGATTCCCCAGTGTGGGGTGTGCAGGAGGCAGCTGATCAATGATTCTCTCTCATCATTGATGTTTCTATCTCTCTCTCCCTCTCCCTTCCTCTCTGAAATCAATAAAAATATTTTTTAAAAAGGGAAGCATGGTCCAATTATTTAATGTGCACATAGTATTAATCATAGCAGCTCAATTTTGTGAAGATGAAAAACACTTTTGTTTTACTTAAAATAAACCACAATTTTAAAAGAAAAAGTACTGCATAAAGTAAAAATAGAATAAATGAAACAATTTTTTCAATAGGCCAGAGATATGAATATACAATTCACAGAAGAAATACAAATATATAATAAGCATATACTATTATTATAGTCAACCTCAAATAATAAGAAAAATTCTTATTAAAAATTTTGGTGTGTTTTTTTTTGCCCATCAAATTGGAGAAAAATTTAAAACTAATGCTGATATCGATTGCTATAAAGGGTGTGTGTAGAAATGTGTGGCTGGAAATAGTGTATTTTGATAAAGACCATTTAGAGCGCATTTTGGAAGTGCCTATCAAAATTTTAAATGCACATTCTCTTTAATCCAACAATTCTTTTTCTAAGTATATATCCTCCAAAAATGCTCACATAAGTGTACAAAAACTGTATATGCATAGAATAATGTGCCCTGCAGCACTGCTAGTAACAAAAGATTGGAATTAATTTAAATGTTCATCAGCAGGAGGGTGGTTATATAAGTTACAATACATACGTCCTATGCAAAAGTTTAAAAAGTAAAGTTAGTCCACATATGCTGATATAAAAAAATGTTTATAATGTATTGTTAAAGGAAAGTAAGGAGCAGTACATATTAAGGTAAACAAAGTCTAACAGTAAATATATAATACAATTTTATTTTATTATTTTTACTTTTTTTTAAGAATCATTTATTGATTTTGAGAGAGAGAGGAAAGGAGGAGAGAGAAACATCACTGTGAGAGCACAACATTGATTGGCTGCCTCATGCATGCCCCTACCTGGCATCAAGCCTTCAGCCCTGGCATATGCCCTTGACTTGGAATCCAACCGACAACCTTCTGGTGCAAGGGATGATGCCCAACCCACTGGGCCACATAGGCCAGGGCCACAGTGCAATTTTAAATGCATGCCCCTGTACATATTTTGTCTCTGATGAGGAAACAAATGCTCAGAGATTTTTAAGTAAGTCATCCCTGGTCACACTGAAACTCGATGATTTCAGTGCAATTCAAAAAAAGCTAAGGGGGCCAGGAGTAGCCAAGCAAGGGGGTATAGAAGGGCACACCAAGTCAGGAGGTGTCCTGGAGGAGGAGATCTGCATCTTGACGAAAGGTGGGGCTGGAAAGATGGGCTGGAGCTGCGCCATAAAGGAACTTTTACCCAAGTTGAGGAATTTGGATTTTACTCTAGAAAGAATGGGGAGCCAATAAAAGAACTTCAGTAAATAACTGTCCCGATCGAATTTGCCTGTTGGGAGGGTTACTCTGATGGCCGTCTGGAGGGCCGATTTAAGGGCGCTTAGTCAGGAATCAGGGAGACCAGCGAAGGAACTCAGGAGTCTACAGATGGAAATACAGAAATAGCTCCAAGTCACATTTAGAAGCAAAATAAATAGGTGTTGATGATGGATCGGAGGTGAGAGCGAGGGAAAGAAAAGTACGATAGGCAGGGCAGTTGGATGCTGATGATGCTGTGTACTCAGGTGAGGGACACCAAGGGGAAAGTGAGGCTGGGGGAGGAGGAAATGAGGAGTCCAGTGTGGGGAAATGTGGAAAGTCCTAGTAAAGAGGCCCAAATCTTCATCTCAAACCTGGAGAGCCAGCTTCCTTCTGGACAGCCCCACAGGAAAGAACAACCGTTCTCACTCAGCTCTTATGACGTCACCACTGCTGCCAGCACCCCTACAATTCCCCACACCCTTTCTCCTCCTATATTGCCTATTTTGGAATGTGGCCCCCCTGTTTATTCAGGCTCTCCCGTCAGAATCCTGGGAGTTCTCTTCTAGCCTACTATGTTTAATCAATTGCCAAACCCAGTTGAATCTACCATTTAAATAGCTTTCTTGCCCTGACTGGTTTGGCTCAGTGGGTAGAGTGTTGGCCTGTAGACTGAAGTTTCCCAGTTCAATTCCGGTCAAGGGCACATGCCTGGTGATGTTTCTAACTCTCTATCCCTCTCCCTTCCTCTCTGTGAAAAAATCAATAAAGTATATTTTTAAAAATAATAAATAAATAAATAAATAAATAAATAGCTTTCCTAAATCTGTCCTCTTTTCTCCATTCCCACTGCCACTGCTTGGACAGAGTCTTTCCTTCTCTCAGGTGACCTTGCAATAGCTTCCTAACACTGTCCCCTGTGCAGATCTTACCCTCACTTGTCTATGTTCGGAACTGCCCTTAAAGCGACAGTTCTCACATGTAAATCTGTTGGTGTTCATCTACTCTACCAAGAACAACCACTGGCTTCCCATCACTATGTGGCAAAGTGCGAGCTCCTAGCATAGCATACAGTGCCTCTCCCGACCATTCTCCACGTGCTTACCTCTTAGGCCATTCTCCATCACTTTCCTACCCCATCAGCCTCCCGCATTTATGTCCTAACAGTATCAAACTGCTTACAGTGCTCTCGCGCTCACCGAGCCTCCTCAGGCCGCCAGGCTTTCATCCCTACAGTGCCTTCTACCTGGAATATCACATGCTTAGGTAGGGTTCCTTGGGATTCTTGCACTCTGAGACTGTATCCAGGAGAGTGGTCTTGGGCAGGCTCCTGGGGACATCTGCTAAGGGTGCAGAAGCTGGATTAAACAGAGAGGAAAGCTGAAATGCAATGCAATGACAGCAGAGGCCTCTGGTAATCCCGCAGGGAATCTCAAGCTGAGAGGGTTCGCTGTGAGTCCACACTCCTGCAGCTGAGGACGGGAGTGCCCCAATCCAGTGAAGGAGGGAATTTGGGAAGGAGGGTCTTGATAGCACTCCACAGAATTCTCTGCAAGCACCTTGGCAGACCTGGCAAACTCCTATCAACCTTCTTTTTCTGTTTGTTTGTTAATTTATTGATTTTAGTGAGAGAGAGATAGACATTGATTTATTGTTCCAGTTATTTATTTATTCACTGGTTGATTCTTTTTGTGCCCTGACCAGGGATCAAACCCGCAATCTTGGTATATCAGGACAATGGAGCTCCCCAGCCGGGGAAAGCGCTATTGTTCTTCACAGCCCAACTCGGGTTTTGCCTGCCCCCTCCCTCATCAGCACTCCCTCGGAGTTTATCTTTCCTTCCCTGCATGACTTCTATTCCTTGTGTGCTATTCACTGTCAAAAAAAGTAATGCGTTTACATGTCTGGGTCCGCCTACCACCTCCCAGTAGATGGCAAGGAGAGCCTGAGTCTGAACTTCAGAACCTAGAACAGTGCCTGGCACACACTGTCTACTCAATGAATGTATAGCGCATTGACTGAACTGGGGCTGAACAAGGCTCTGAAAGGAGAGAGCTGGGGTTTAAGTGCCAGGAAGGATAAAGGGAGGACAGTAACAAAGAGGCTCTTATCTCAGGGCCCTCCGTCTCCTCTTGCTTCACTTGGGAACCAAGCTGGAGGCCCTTCTGGAGGGGGGGGGGGTGTCCAAGAGTCCCAGGTCAGAGCGAAGCAAGGCTCTGAGCTCAGAGTGGCCAGAGTGGGGCAGAAGCCAGCCCAGGGCTGTACCGTGTAAATAGCCCTGGGAGACAGAAGTACAACCGAGGGAAGGAAAGGGCTTCTGTGGGAGAGAAAATGAAAGTTTCCAGTGTGACAGCTGTCGCTCAGATTCCTATGTAAAAAAGGACACAAAAACAACACACTGGCCCTAACTGGTTTGGCTCAGTGGATAGAGCATCGGCCTGCGGACTCAAGGGTCCCAGATTCAATTCTGGTCAAGGGCATGTACCTTGGTTGCGGGCACATCCCCAGTAGGAGGTGTACAGGAGGCAGCTGATCGATGTTTCTCTCTCATCGATGTTTCTAATTCTCTATCCCTCTCCTTTCCTCTCTGTAAAAAAAATCAATAAAATATATTTAAAAAAAACAAACAAACAAAAAACAACACACTGATGCAGGCACACACAGCAACCACAGAAGGAGGCAAGCATCTCCAGAAATAGCACACACACACACACACACACACACACACACACCCCAAATGAAATGGATAAAGGCAAGGGAAAAATCAATCTGAAAATTATAGGCTGTTAACATATGTAAATGAACACCCATGAATTCTGGTCTCTAGTTACCCCGAGTCAGCAATCAGCCCTCATTCACCTTCGAGAAACCTCCCACAAAAACTCTGGGTGACAGGTTCCCCTACTTCTCCTTCACCCTCCGTCCCCAGAGGGTCTTCTCTTTAGGTTTCTTACAGCTCCCGGCCAGAAAGGGGTCAGAGTGAGAACGTCTCTGCGTGCGGCCAGCAGGGGGCAGTGTCCAACAAGCAATAATCGGACCAGGCTCGCAGAACCTGGAGGCGGAGCACGGACCACAGTCCTTGGATCAATAGGACTTTCTGATCACATCTCCCACCCAGCTCTCGCTCCTTTCCTGTTTTTCCAGCACTCATGTGTCTCCTCAGCTGTAGTTTGTCCATCCTCCGTTTAGCAGATTTCATCGTTTGGTTCTTCCCAGCTCTCCAGCGAACACTGAACAGCGGAACCTTCCCCTCTGGTGCTCCCATAGCTTCTTGTCCCCGCCCACTTCCTAGGTTCCCACGGTGTTCAGGACTCGTGAACTTTCCGTTGGACTTGTGACGGATTCTCAGGACCCCGGATGCTCAGGACCCCGCATGAGGGGCTCAAGGCGAGGCCACCTCTCGGGGGGACATACATCCTCACTAGTGCAGGACGGGTCTGGTGGAGAAGGGCTGGATGGATGTCAGGCCCCTTCCTGCCCTGGCCCAGCACCTTGTGCAGCTCACCAGCCGGACAGCAGGACAGGCTGGCCCTGCGACTTGCTGCCCCTGAGGTACCACTTGGTGAACACTCATTGCGCTGAGCACCGCCAGGATGAAATCACTCAATCCTCCCGACACCCCGTGAGGCGGGTCCTATCACCTCCCTCAGTTCACAGACGAGGGGTTTGAGTCCCAGGGAGGCATGAGGTTTGCTCATTGTGGCACCAAGAGGAAAGGCGAGTGTGGAGCCCAGTCCCACGCAGGTGCCCTGTCTGCAGGTGTGCGCGTCCTGTGCAGCGGTTCTCAACCTGTGGGTCGTGACCTCTTTGGCGGTCGAACACACTTTCACAGGGGTCGCCTAAGACCATCCTGCAGATCAGATATTTACATGACGATTCGTACCAGTAGCAACATTACAGTTATGAAGGAGCAACGAAAATAATTTTATGGTTGGGTCACAACAGGAGGAACTGTATTTAAAGGGCCAGAAGGTTGAGAACCACTACTCTAGTGTGATGTTGCTGTAGCTGCTGCTGGCCACCCGCCACACTGCCTCCCTCCTCCCCACTCCCTCTAGGCTTGTGGCCTTCTCTCCCCAAACTAGCATTCGAGGCCTGTGAGCCTCCTGTTAGCGTCTTCGTCCTGCTCACTATCCTCGCACAGGCAGATCTGAGGACGCAAGGAAAAGGCAGAAAGATGAAGGAAGGGGCAATAAAAGGAGCCTTCTGCATGCGAGGGTGGGGAACCTTTTCCCTGGGTATTTATACCATCATTCATGGGCCATACAAAGTCATCGACTTCAAAATTAGCCTGTTTGATCAAACATTTAATGAACTCACCTCTAATGCCTTGGTAGGGCCAGACCCAATGATTTCACAGGACTTATCTAGCCCTTAGGCTGGGCGTTCCCCACCCCTGATAGAGGGAGAGAAGGCTCAGAAGGTGGACACTGGAGGGGGACAGAGAAGGAAGGAAGCTGGGTGAACCGAGGAAGAGGGCACAGGCAGGGCCTCCATTGTGCGGGCACAAAGGGGCCATCTGCCTGGCAGCCTACACAACGTGTGTGTGTGTGTGTGTGTGTGTGTGTGTGAGGGGAGAGGGGAAGGAGTGGCTAAGAGTCCCCCCATCACCCCCCCATTCTCAAACCCCAGGGGCCCTGCTGTCTGCTCTGGCACTGGGGGTGGGGGTTGCTGAAAAGGAGGGCAGAGAGGAGCAATTATGACAGACAGGACTGGAGGGCCAGGGCCTGCAGTAGCCAGGGATGGAAGAGGGTGCGGACAGCTGCAAGGGGTATGACCTGATGAGAAGGGGCTGGAAGAGGAAGGGAGGGGGGAGGGGCCAGAGCCCTCCTTGCCTGGTGCCCCAAACTGCCCCTGCCTCACCCCACTGGCCCTCACCCTTGCTGGGTTTTGGAGGATGTGAAATGAAGGCCCCAAGAGGGCCTGCTATTCTAGCCTTCCCTTCCTCCCTTCTCCTGGTCTGCTGGCCCCAGAGCTGTCTTTCCCCTTCTCCCTCAGCCTGGGACTTCATCTCCCTGACAGTCTCTCCCAGCGCCTGGTCCCTCTCCCTTCCCCCTCTCTCTTCCCCCTCTCACTTCCCACCTCCTTCCTCGCCCTGTCCTTCAGAGCCCAACAACAGCGAGGCCAATTGATTATCTGAAGAAATTCGGAGCTAGCAGTAGAACAGCTGCAGCTGCCACCTCTTACCACCCCCAGGCCCTCAGGGATCCCTAAGGAGGGGGCCTGTAACCCCTTCTGCTTTCCAGCCTGGCAGAGTGAAGAGTGAGGGGGGAAGGGAGCTCAGGGGACTATGGTTGCTGTGCAGGGGGAGGCACAGAGCACTCAGGGCCAGGAACGGAAGAACCAGGTTCTAGTCCCAGCCCGCCATCGTGTGTGAGTCCCATGAGCCTTGTGGATAGCAGTAACCTGCCTTTAAGACAAAGGTGTCGGGCCCTAGCCGGTTTTGCTCAGTGGATAGAGCGTCGGCCTGCAGACTCAAGGGTCCCAGGTTCGATTCCAGTCAAGGGCATGTACCTTGGTTGCGAGCACATTCCCAGTACGGGGTGTGCAGGAGGCAGCTGATCAGTGTTTCTCTCTCATCGATGTTCCCAGCTCTCTATCCCTCTCCCTTCCTCTCTGTGAAAAATCAATAAAATATATTTTTTAAAAAAAAGACAAAGGTGTCGGATGCAGTGCTGTCTGCGCTCCCTTCCCACGCTTGCCCCTGTATCCTCTGAGTCGCTCTGGCCTCCCGCTGGTCATGTTCCGGGCAGAGCACATGTCAGTCAGTCTAACTCAGATGGGGAAGGGAAGATGTCAACTCTCCTCTCGAAGTCTAACTCAGGACCTTCTTGCTGCTGATGCCATTCATCCTGAGCTGCTGATGCCATTCACAGATGAAAATGGCGCCCTTAAGAAACGGAGGACACCTTAGAATTCCCCTCCCACGGCCTGCCTTCTGCCTTCTCAGGCGATCTCACGTTTGAAAAGGATCTTGACGACCATGTAGGCAGGAATGTGCCCGGTAGTATCACTGCCTGCCCACTGGACCCCTCCTCCTTGAGACTGGTCCTTCCACGGCGGGGCAGTTTTTCTTCCAAGTGCGGCAGTCTTTCTTGCAGTAAAATCTGTCTCCTGTAACTGTCACCTACTGCTCCCGGTTCTGACCCCTGGGACCACACTGAATGTCTGCTTTTGTTTCCTTTTTGTTTGCTTGTTGGTTTTCAGTATTTGAAGATGGGTAGCATGTTGCCCCTAAATCTCCTCTTGTAAAGACACATATCCTCAGTTTTTTAACTATTCCTCCTGTGCGGTCCCCAGACCTTTAGCCTTCTTGACCACACGACTCTGAACTCTCTAGTTTATCCATGTTCCATTAAAATATGGGGTCTGTAAAGTGCCCCCTGTCATTTCAGGGAGGCAGAGGGGCCTTGGGTATAGAACAGGGGTCCTCAAACTACGGCCCACGGGCCACATGCAAATACAAATATTACATTTGTTCCCGTTTTGTTTTTTTACTTCAAAATAAGGTATGTGCAGTGTGCATAGGAATTTGTTCATAGTTTTTTTTAAACTATAGTCCGGCCCTCCAACGGTCTGAGGGACAGTGAACTGGCTGTTTAAAAAGTTTGAGGACCCCTGGTATAGAACATAGAGAACCTGGGTTTGAACTTTATCTCTGCCAACAAGTAGCTGTGTGACCTTGGGCAAAGCCCTCCTCCTCTCTGGGTGTTAGTTTCCTCAGGTAGAAGTTGGTTTCGGGCGCCTCCCAGGATTCCTCTGGTATCCTCCGTATCACTCTCTTAGTCCTAGGTCCACTGTGTTCTCCCCAGTATCCTAAGGTGGGGGGATACAACATGAGCCAAGAACTGAGATTGCAAGGAATTTTGACCCAATCTAGAGACAATACCAGGGAAGGCAGTGTTTCATGCCATGGCTTTTCCCAGGAGCGTGGACCCACAGATACATGTTGAACTTGGGTTCCATGGGGACACTCAGCTCCTTCTCAGA
Organism: Myotis davidii; assembly: GCF_000327345.1. Classification (NCBI taxonomy): domain Eukaryota; kingdom Metazoa; phylum Chordata; class Mammalia; order Chiroptera; family Vespertilionidae; genus Myotis; species Myotis davidii. The sequence continues at coordinate 295,866 of NW_006282378.1, forward strand.
CCCACTGGGAGCAGGAGCAGAAGCACATCAGAGAGATCGGAAAGTGTCACTCGATGAGTGCCCAACATGGGGGTCCATGAGGCTTTAGGGGGGGAGGTCTGGGACCTGTGTGTTACACCTTCCTCTGCACCTCTTTACTCTGTGACTCCTTCTTCTTCCTCTCCTCATTTGCCCACCAGACTGCGCTCTCAAGGCCCCATCAGAAGAGCTGTCAAGGCCTGCAACGCACTGTGCCCACCCTACCATAACCTGCAGGCCAACTTCCCAGCCCATTCAAATGATCCAAGCCATACCTGGTGGTAGAACGAGGTCACTTTAATTTTTCCTTTTGTATGAAATCGGAAATGCAACAGGACATAGGACACGGACCCCTAGGGCCCACTCTTGGGGGTACTAGGGAACAGGGAGGGATTGGGGGAAGGCTGGAGAGAGGAAAGAGGCCGGTAGGACAGGGTGGGGTTGTCTGGGAATGGACGGAGCTGAGGAAGAAACTGGGAGCCCTGGATCTGGGAGAGGGGCACCATCCCAGAGGACTAGGGTGACAGACAGATGGATCTGAGGAGGGATATGGGGTGTCATGAGCAAAGGGGATCCCCACACACACCTGCAGTTGCAGAAGGAGCACGAAAGGGAAAGGAATAATCAGGGAAGAAGCAAGAGAGACCTGGCCAGGGCTTCCAGGAACCTCTTCACCCACCCCAAAGTGCACAACTTGGCAATAAATAGTAATATTTATAAATAAATAAGTAAATAAATAGATAGATGAATAAATAAATACATAAATAAATATCCTTGTAGAGCTAGCAGTTTGGTGCGAGGGAGGAGCATGCTGAGTGCAGTGAGCTCCTTGCTTTTGCACAGGTCCTAGGGCCCTTGTTCTACTGCTGACCCCAGGCTCCGGTGAGCACGTGGGGCTCAGTGACAGGGGGAGTGGGGGCAGAGCGCTGGAGGTGGGGTGGGTGAGGGTCACTTCCCTTGCTGAAGGCAGTTTAAGGAAGGGGGACGGGGGATGATAAACAGGCCCTAGGACCAGGAGAGCTGAGCATTCCCAGAGGGCCATGAGGAGGCACCCTCTGCATCCCAGGGAGGACCTGACGTGGTTTGCACATTTTCGTGGTGGGCTGGGATGCAGGAAGCAGAGGTGAGCTCTGGCCCACCCATTCCCTGGGATGAGTTTGGGGACATCAGCCCCTGTCCCAGGATCCAGGCTGGCCTTTCTCTAGCTCTGCACCCAGGGAGGGAGAAAACGGGGAAGGTGGGAGTGAGAGGGGCCGAGGGGGGGGAGGGGGAGCAAATAGCTCAGAGAGGGCAAGGCACTCTACCGAGAAGACCAAGGCCAGCATCCTCAGGAACAAGATAGACAACAGGAAGGCCTCCCCCCACCCCCACCCCAATGTCAGCTACCTGGACTCCCCGCCACCGAGTTGATGTCATCTCCGCAGGCCCCTCTGCCAATCTAGACTGAGATCTCGGAGGAAGAAGCCCACCCATTCCCATTCTG
>NW_006282378.1:297394-297978 GCF_000327345.1 Myotis davidii
GGTGGTGTCTCTCTGGAAATCTGTACCTGGGATAGAAGAGGGAGCAGCCCTTGAGAGAGCTGGGGGGACCCAATGTGTGGTGAGCTTAGTAAATCCAACAAGGACTGGACACCGACCTCCCCTCCCCGCTGACACTTCTAACATCTGGGGCCCAACCACACACTGAGAAGGTGCCCGGAGAGCAGCCCTGGGATGCTGGGTCCGGTCACGACCCGTGGGGACATCATCCCCTACCCCAGGCCTGGGGGGCGCCATGCCAGGGCACAGGGCTCAGGAGAGAGGTGTCTGTTCTAGTCAGTGGGCGAGGAGAAGGGACCTGGGGGGGGCCCGGGGAGGGGTGCACCCGGGCGCCTTCAGACATCCAGCACGTGGTTCAGGTAGGAAATGTAGCAGATGGCCAGGCGCAGGATCTCAATCTTGGAGAGCTTCTTGTCCGGGGGCAGCGTGGGCAGCAGCTTGCGCAGCTCAGCGAAGGCCAGGTTGAAGGCCTCCACGCGGATCCTCTCCCGCGTGGCGTGGGCCGTGCGGTACTTGGCTGTGGCCCTGCGCCTGCGCCGCCGCTCCTCCCGGCTCAAGTGCTGCAG
>NW_006282378.1:298030-300544 GCF_000327345.1 Myotis davidii
CCAGCCGCGTCCGGGCCCGCCCCGCCCCCATAGTCACTGAAGCCTGACTCCGGCTCTGAGTGGGCGGGAGGCAGGTCCAGCTCCATGGCGTCTGAGTTGAGCATCATGATGGATGCCCCCTGCCCCGTGAGATCAGGATCCCCTCCCACCTCTCCCTCGGGGAGCCTGAGAGCTGGTTGTGGGAGAGGCAGGAAGGGCCTTGGGTGGTGGGGTCTGCCACTGAGCTAGAGAAGGCAGAACCGCTTCAGGAGTCCATGGCCAGGATTCCAGTTGGGAGCCTGGAAGAGAGAAGAGGACATTGGTGGGGAGGAAGGAAGGAGGGACAGCTCAGAGGTGAGGAGGGCATCAGGGAGGTTTGAGATGGGCTGGGAGGGGGGAAGTACCTAAGTGTGCGGGAGGAAGGGCAGAAGCAAAGGGGAGGTGTAGGGTAGGGGGACAGCAGGAGCGATAGGCAGGTGGCCGCGTTATTAAAAGAACAGGAAGAAAGATGGTAAGAAGGAAGGGAATCCGGAAAGTGAACCATGGGAAAGCAGGAGAAGGGATGAGGAGGACATGGGGCAGGATAAATCTGAGAAAGGGATTGAAGATCTCAGTGTGAGACCTAAAACTGCAGAGCTCCTAGAAGAAAGGGAAAATGTTTCATGACATCAGACTTGGCAATGATTACTTAGATGTGACGCCCAAAGCACAGGCAACAAAAGCAAAACTAGACAAGTAGGACTTAAAATTAAAAACTCTTGTGCATCAGAGGAAACAGTCAACAGAGTGAAAAGGCAACCCACAGAAAGGGAGACCATTTTTAAAAATCATCTATTGGATAAGGGGTGAAAATCCAGAATATTATAAAGAACTGCCCCTCTAACAACAAAAGATCAAAGAACTTGGTTAATACGTAGGCAAAGGACTTGAATAAACATTTCTTCAAAGGTGATATACAAATGACCAACAAATATATGCAAAGCCCAACATGATTAGCCATTAGAGAAATGCAAATCAAAATCACAATGAGATATCACCTCACACCCATTAGGATGGATGCTCTGAAAAACACAGAAAAGAACAAGTGTGAAGATGTGGAGAAGTTGGGGCCTTTGCACCCTGTTAGTGGGATTGTACAATGATTGAAAACAGTATAGATATCTATATCCAAATGAACTGAAATCGGGAAAAAAGAACTGAAACCAGGATTGTGAAGAGGTGAGTATCTGCCTTCCAATGTTCCTTGCAGCATTATTCACAGCTGCCAAGATATGGGAGCAACCAAAAGTCCATCTACAGATGACTAGGAAAGATTGGCATTTACATACAATGAAAGAGCATTCTGTCTTAAAAAGGAAGAAAGATCTGTCACATGATACCTCATAGATGAATCTTGAGGACAAGATGCTAAGGGAAAGAAGCCAGTCACAAAAAGACTTATTGTAGCCTGGCTGAGTGGCTCGGTTGGCTGAAAGTTGTGGATCAGTGCACAGAAAGGTTGCCGGTTCAATTCCCAGTCAGGGCACATACCTGGCTTGCGGGTTCGATCCCCAGTTGGGGTGCGTGTGGGGAGACAACAGATTGATGTTTCTCTCCCTCTCCTCTCTCTCCCTTTCTCTCTCTCTCTCTAAGCATGTCCTTGGGTGTGAGGATTAAAAAAGGAAAACACTGCATGATTCCACTTAAATAAGGTATCTAAGTAGTCATCTTCACAAAAATATAAAGTACAATGGTGGTTACCAGGGGCTGGGGGGAGGCAGGAAGGGAGGTGCTGTTCCATGGGCACAGAGCTTCCGATTTGCAAAATGAAAATTTCTGGAGCTCTGTTTCACAGCCATGTATGTGACTATACTTAACACAACTGAACTGCACACTGAACATGGTAACTTGCATGGAGTGTTTTTTACCACAACAATTTTAAAAAATAATAATGACAAAAAAGGAAAAAGAAAAAAACTGAGCAACACTGAAGCTATAGGTCCAAGAAAGGTTGGCTGTGACTCTAAACTTTTACCAGCGAGAGAAGAACTGCAAGCCCCCTCCCGGGGCCCGTCTCCATCCGTGTGTGTGTGTGTGTGTGTGTGTGTGTGTGTGTGTGTGTGTGTGTGAGGGGTGGGGCGGAGAGGAGGCTGGAATAAACACGCAGATTGCCCATTGTAGAGTGGACTGGGACATATGGAGCTCGGCACAGCTGCCCCAGCTCAGTGGCTCCCAGCCCACACCCCACTCCCAAACGCACCACCGCGGACAGCAGGCCCTGCACCCTGTCCCCTAGAATCAGGGGAAGGCATCTCCTCTGGCCCTGCTCCCCCTGCTCAGAACCAGCTCTTTGCTCTTGCTCTGACCTCAACAGCCTCAGACCTTCCCCTGCAAGGAAGACTGGAGAAAGGGCACATAATCAGCTCCCACAGCCCCAGGTCAGTTCAGACGTGGCCCGCAGAAGAGGATGAGGACAGCTTCACGGGGCCACCATGATGAAGCTTAGCTACGGTTTGCTGTCCCTGGGGTCAGAGGAGGGCAGGGCAGGGCAGCAGG
>NW_006282378.1:300560-301922 GCF_000327345.1 Myotis davidii
GGGAACGCTGGGCAAAGGGCTCTCCTTTAAGGGGTGTTAAGTGGGCACAGTGGACCACTCACTGTGCGTTCAGCTCCCTCACGGTCACCCTCCTCCTTCCTCATCAGCCTCGGTTCTCCTGCCTGACAGACACTCTCCAGGGGTCAGGCACCCCCGAGCTTGCCCACCCCACTGCACAGAAGACAGACTCAATTGAAGTTGACAAATAGTTACTAAGCTGGCGGGAGGGGGCGAGAATGCAAGGTCATCATCTGACTGGCACACACACACCCAACAATAACACAAGACAGAAGGTGGTTAGTCCTGAAATGTAGAACACACTCCATCTTCTGGGGTCCAAAGGAACAAGAGGGGGTGGCAATAGTGGGGGAGGCCCCACAATCACCATCTTCCTGCACATGTTCAGTTGCCCAACTCCCCACCCCCGTGCTTCAGGAGTCCAGCTGTGGGATCGAAACACATCTATCACAGCCCCATCCTTCCTCTGTCCCCATGTTCCTGCACCCTGATCGCCTTGCCATGCCCTCCCTCCCCCTCTGTCTGCTCCCAGCCTGCCCTCTGTCCCATGTCCGCCTGGCCCACTCTCCTCCCAGCTCCAGTCCCGGCAGCAGCTTCTATTTCCCCATCGAGTCCTCACCCCCAAATCCACTTCTGGTCTCACATTTCCAGGCTCTGAGGATCAAGGACAGCAGCGTTGCCTAGCATCCAGGACAAGACTTCCTGCCCCACTCTGGCCATCCCCAACCCGACTGAGAACAGGTAAGCACCGAATCAGAGGGGAGGAGTGGGAAGAGGGAGGTGCAGGGTGGGAAGACACAACACACTAGAGAGAGAACTAGAGGGAGGCTCTGGGAGGGGACTGGAGCCAGAGGGGGAGGGACACACCCACCCCTCCCCAGCCCACGGTCCCCCCTTTACCTAGGAGGACCCTGTGAGGGGATCCAAGCTGGCAGGACAGGGGCAGCGTTGACAGCCCCAGTCTCCTCTGGCTGCTCAGAGCTCATCCGTCTGCAAAGTTAGTGACCAGCTTTCTAGAGCTCTCGGGGTCAGCGTGGCATGGCTGAGCAGGCTCCAGGGCAGATGAGAGGGGCACACATAGTGGGGATATAGGACCAGGAGGAAGGGATGGGCTCGACCAGGTACTGGGGCCACCAGTACTCACACACACGCACACACACTCACAGACACATACACACCTGAGCTGACCCAGCCCTATGTGTGTATATATGGAGATACACACACACACCCCCAGCTCTCCATTGGCTGGCCCAGGCTCCCCCCTCATCAATATTAAACAGACAGGCCAGGCAGCCATTGGCAGAAGGACCTGGGAACCCCCCTAACCCTGGGAGCTGGGGATTG
>NW_006282378.1:304264-306600 GCF_000327345.1 Myotis davidii
GAGGCAACGGGCTAGGTGTCCGTATCTGAAGTTCCCTGCCCCACTCAGCTGTTGAATGTCTTCGCTGAACCTTTGCGAGGGTCCAGAAGGAACCATGGCTGGGGGACTGCAGAAACCGCGTGCTACAGTGAAGAGACCCCTGCCAACTGTGTGGTCCTTTCCTGTAGAATGGGGTTAATTCTAGCCGCTTCTTAGGTTGCCATGGAGATTAAGCAAGATAATGCAAGTGACCAGCCTGGACCTTAGTAGGGCCACACCCCACGTTTAGGCTATTGGAAGCATTTGCCATTTCCCTTGCTGATCAGCCTTTTCTGGGCTTTCTCCAGGGTGAGGCATTCCCTACGGGGAGTCCCGCAATTCCTCCCCCAGCTCCCCCACTGCTTCCCACCCCCAGGTCTGGGAGGTGCCAACTCCCACCTGGGCAGGCCCAGACAGGTGCCCAGGCACCAGCAGATGGGCTGAGCTGGAGGGGAAAGGAGGCTTGAGGAGGGGGGTTGAGGGGGCAGGGGATCAGGTGGCATCTCGGTTCTTGCATCATCATTGCCATGGTGCTGATTAAAAACCAATCTCCACCTAATGAGCCCCCAGCAACAACAATTCTACCTCCCCCACCCTCCTGCCCTCTAGCCCATCCAAGAAACTGGGAGACCGAGAGTCTCAGGCGAGTGTGCCATGAGGGAGAGGAGGGATACAGACAAATGGAGGATGAAAGGAAGCAGATGAAATGAGGGGAGAGACATAAGAGACGGAGACTGAGGGGGGGGGGGAGAGAAGGGCAAATAGTCTTTGGTAGCAGACATGGAGAAGACTTGTCACGGGGAGATGGAGACATGGGGGCAACAGAGATAAAAAAAAAAAAAAAGAGGGGAAGGGAGCACGGTTGCAGGTTGCCAAGGCTTTATGGGAGGCTCAGATGTACAAGGTATGAGTGGGGCAGGGGCATGGCGAGAAGCTGAAAAGAGGAGACCGTTATGGGGACATGGACCTGGGAGAAACACCGATGTTCAGGGATGGACAGACGCTGATCCTGGGAGAGAGGCCCGAGGAAGCCCCAAGACAGGGCAGAGACAGAAGGCACGGGAGAGGCAGAGCCCAGATAGCTGTGAAGAAGTACCCCAGACCAGAGACAAGGTGGGGAGACCAATAAACAGAACTGTGGAGATGAGGGACTGTTATTGATCCCAAAGGGTAAGACATTGAGGGAGACCGAGGCAGAACCTCGAGAGCCTAGTAGCCGAAGGGAACGGCAGCAGGGAAGGGTGGTGTGGAGAAGGGAGGAGCCAGATCCCTGTACCAGATCCTTTCTCTCAGGCCCTTTAGCTCCAATCCTTCGACCCTGCAACCTCCAGCCTTGAAATAAGGAACCCATCCTCTCCCCAGTGCAAGTGGAGGTTTGCTGGTAAAGGGGAGTCTGAGCATGCTCTCACCCCTACTCCTCTGGTCTGTCATCTCAGGATCCTGGACTCCGGGGCCCCCAACAGTCATCACTCAGGGATTCAGTGTTTGCTCCTCAGGGAGTAGCTGAAGAGCATAAGTGTGTGATAAAGCATGGAGTGGTGGGAAGAACCACTAATTGTATTAAACTCGGCTTCAGTAAACCTGGGTCCAAGTCCTGGTGACCTTGAGCAAGTCATTTAACCTTGACTGAGCCTACTTTTGTCATCTGTGAAGTGGGGACGATGTTGCTTTCCACATGTAGGGCTCTTTTCAGACAACGCATGGGAAAGTTGTAACGGGCAGCGCCAGCTAAACTGTGACATGCTCGCCCACCCTTTCCACCTGTGCACAGTGATCTGAAGGTGGCAAGAGGTTTCCTACACATGTGTATGGGGCATGATTGCGGGAGGCTGGGAGGCTCGGGGGTCAGCTCAGGTTGCTGGCAGCCCTGGCTGAGCGCCCTGGCGCTGTGGGGGTCATTGCTGTAAGGGCAGGGGCAGGGCCTGCAGATGGGGGTGCTGATGGCTCTATGGTTATTGGTATTTTGCATTTTGTAGGTGTTCTTTTTTAGCTTAGTACAACCTTTTGTTGTTGTTGTTAAAATCACCCAAGGATACTTTTCCTTGATTTTAGAGAGAGTGGAAGAGGGCAGGGGGGTGAGAGAGGGAGTGAAACATGGATGTGAGAGAGACATATTGATTGGTTGCCTCCTGCATGCGCCCCAACTAGGGCTGGGGATAGGACATGCAACTCACGTACGTGCCCTTGATGGGGAATTGAACCCGCGACCCTTTGGTGCGCGGCTGATGCTCTAACCATTGCACAGGGCAGTACAATCTCCTTTTATCTCCACACAGGCTTCAAGGTAGGCTGTTGGGAAGAGAGGGTGGTGTGTAGGG
>NW_006282378.1:306637-323311 GCF_000327345.1 Myotis davidii
CAGGCCTGGGTTGAGGGTGGGCGGGGGGCCGAGGAGCTTGGAAGTAGTGGGTTTGGCAGGAGAGACAGTGACATATGTGGGGAGCCCTGGGGACCCAAGCAGGCGAGCGCTGGCAAGGAGAGCAGACAGCGTTAACCCTTGCTGTGCCACTGCCTGACCCTCGGGGAGGGGCCAGTGGCTGGGGTGCTGTGCTCAGGGTCACGGGGACAGGAGAGCAGGAAGAAGCACTTGAGTTCCTGGGAGCGGCCGCGAGTCTTGAATCTTCTTGCATCTTTGAGGGTCTTTCCTTGCCTGCTCCCACTCGGTCTCGTCTGTTTTCCTCTGCCTCCACCTCCCTGGGCCTCTAGAAGGTGACGGAGGGTCTCCACTCTGGCTAACTGCACAATCTGTCAGCCTCCGCCACCAGGAAGCCCCCACCTCAGCCCGGAGCTTGAGCCCTCTCTCACCCCGGCCCCTGGCCTTGAAGCCTTTGTCTCTTAAGGCAGCCTCCCCTTTCTTCTTTCCTCTCCACTCACCTCTCCTCAGCTCAGCCCATCTCCCATCTTATTATGACCTCCGACCACCGCCCCCCACCCCCAGCCGCTTCCCTCCCCCATCCATCTGTCTTCCCTGAAGCTCTCTTCTTTGTGTCCACCCATCTGTCACCACCAGCTCAGGGCCCACTCCCCTCCCAGCCACACCCACCTGTCCTCTCTCCCCTCAGGCTCTGTTCCCTCTAGCTCTCCCAGGCTCCCTCTCCTCCTTCAGCCCTACTAGGTGTCCCCACCTCCTATATCCCATTACTTCTTTGTCTCTCCTCCCCCGCCCCCCTCCTGCCTCTGTTTTGCCTTCCTTTCCTCTAGTTTCTCTAATTTCCCCTCAGTGGATGGGAGAGCAGGGAGAGTGAGGACTCTAGGGTCCTAGCCCCCAGCCCCTGAGCAGCCAGCCAGCCTGGGCCACAGGCTGGCAACATTTACTCACAGTTGCATCACCCTCTCAGGCCTCCTGAGATGCCCCCTGCACTCCCGTTCGCTTCCCTGCCTGGGAATGGGCTATGGCTTCTCTTCTCTTCTCCACTCCACTCCACGCAGGCGGTGGGCGCTCCCTCCCATCCGACCCGAGGCCCTTTCAGACCCGGACCTTACAAAGGTCTCCGCTTCCCAAGCTCAACTGTCAGCAACTCCGGCCAAGCTTCTTGTGCCAACGGGATGCGAGTGACAGGCCTGTTCTCTGTGCATCCGGCCACCGTCGCCCCACATTTCTACTGTGTCTGGGTGGGAGGACAGTAAGTGCCCGCAGGCCTCCCTCTCTAGACTGACCCCAATACTTTCGCAAGTGCATGAATTATCCGCCTTTCAAATCAGCCCTGCCCTGAGGAGTTTAAGATGAAAGGGAGGTAGGGGGCCACACAGACGCAGACATCAGTGCCAGCAGAGGGACGGACCTCAGAGCTCAGACTCCCACTGCATAGATGAGCGCGCTAGGGCCCAAGGGGGGTGGGGGTGCGTAACAGAGTCGCAGGGCATCGGGGCAACTGGAAAAGCTGCTCCTGGCCTCTGCCCACCGTGGAAAGCCCCTCCTGACCGGCCCCACCCAAAGCAAAGCCTCCATCCTCCCGAGGCCACATAGACTGTTTACAGCACTGGTTTCGCTTTGCCAGGAGCACGTGCGGCTGCCACTGGCGGTTTCATCTTGCGTCGTGTCCTTTCCTGCCATCTAGACTTCGGGGCTCCGGTCTTTGAGGGAAGGCGGCCTCTCCCATGCCCTTTTACAAGGCTGGGGCAGTGCCTCACCCACAGCCATGCTCTGAGTTTATTACTGCCACGGCTGCCAGTGCAGATAGAAGCCACATCATTCCTTGGGGCCACTGTTCCCCCAGCGGTCAAATAAGTTAGACCCTGCACGTAACTTCTAAGGTCCTATTATACTGTCCCTGGAAGAAACCAAGTCCTATTGAATAAGGCAGGATCTCGGGGCAGAACACCAGACTCTGGGTGAAAAATCTAAACCCAGGACGGGCCCTTAGGAGCAGTGGGCAAGGCGTGGGAAACAGAAGGAAAGCCATCATGGCTGAGGGACGAGGAGTCAGAGAGAGAGAGAGAGAGAGAGAGAGAGAGGCTGGGTGAGAGAGAGAGAGAGGCTGGGTCCTGGCTTTCAGCAGAGGGTGGGTGCGAGAGAAGGCGCAGTGTGAGCCACTGATGGGAAGGAGCAGGAAGGGAAGGAAACCCTGTGAGAAAGAGAGGGGCTGGGAAATAAATTTCAGAAGGCACAGGGGTGAGCAAGGCCTAGAGCAAGCAGAGGAGGCTAAAGAGTTGAACTCCGTGGCCCGAAGATGCCACCAGCCAGTCCCAAGGGGTCTCCAGGTCACAAGGTACCTGGTGAGGAGCCAGACCACACTCAGAAAGGCAGCCCCAGTGGGTCAGAGGGCCTGTGCCCCTTCCAAGGAGCTGGGCTCCCCAAGAGCCACAGAGCAACCCAGCCTTTTGGTTCTGTATTTTGGGGGAGGGGAGAGGGAGGAGGTGGGACAGCATGACAGGCAGCAGCTTTGTTGAGGATTCTTCCCGAGGCAGAGACTGAATATTGAAGGCCCTGCAGCGTGTACCTTCGTTCCTGCCCACGTTCTGCTCAGCCCCTCACCGGTACCCAGTTACTTCCCTGCTCCCTGAGGCCACAGCAGGAAGAGGAAGCGCGCTGTCCGCTGGGAACCTGTTGGCTGAGGGAGGTTCGGAGCCAGCCCAGAAGCAGTGACAGCTGCGCTCAGCTCCCCGCCAGCACAGCCCGGCTTCTCCAGCTCAGCCTGGGAGGTGTGTGTGTGTGGGGGGGGGGGGGGAATAGCGTGCATTTCCACTGCCCAGAACCCCCCACACACTCCTGAGGGAACTTGGAAAAAAACCACCTCCCCTCAGCGGGATTGGAAAAGGTAAACATCCCGGTCAGGAAACTAAGAGGGGGGTTTGGGATTCTGAAAAGGGCCAGCTCTTTTCCATCTCTGCAGGCCCCCCACCCCCTATGTGGGGGACAGCCTCTTGACCTGGTGAGGGGAGGAGGCTGGCTCCAGCCCCTCCTGCCAGCTCTTCCCCCTCGGCTGCCTCAGCCACTGCCCATTGCTTGGCTGTGCTGCCACACACAGCATTCTGCCCCCACGAAGATCCAGGGAACTAGTGTCTCCAGAGTCCCAAACCACTCGCTCTGATCTGCAAAATGCCCACCGACAACAGAAAGCCTTGCTCCCTGGCAGGCCACCCCAGGGCCTTCTCTGCCTGGCCCAGCTGCTCCTGCTGACCCTTGGGGCTTGGGCACTGAGTAGCTCACCATTCCCGAGTATGACTGGTGTTTCCTCTTGGCTCTGCTTCCACAGCGGCGAATCTAACTCACACACGTGCTCCTCCTTCGTGCAGCCTCCATAAATGCCACCACTGCCCAAGCCCCAGTGTCCACCCCGCACTCTGTGTCACATCTCTCCGGGAGTGTCTGTCTCTCCCCTCACCCATCTGGGAGCTACTCCAGGGCTGCATTCCCTTCATCTCTGGACCCTCCAGGATCCCAAAGTGAACAGAGAAATGGCTGTCAGCCAACCAGTGTGGTTCAGTGGTTGAGCATCGACCTATGAACCAGGAGGTTATGGTTTGATCCCTGGTCAGGGCACCTGCCCAGTTGCAGGCTTGATCCCCAGTAGGGGGCGTGCAGGAGGCAGCTGATCAATGATTCTCTCTCATCACTGATGTTTCTCTCTCTCCCTCTTCCTTCCTCTCTGAAATCAATAATATCTTTAAAAAAGACATGGTTGTCAAATACAAAGGTGGGGAGAAACTCTGCTAACTTTGTCCGTGTGAGACGGAACCAGGCTCCGGAAGGAACCCTGCTCCCGGGACTCCAGCTGGTGGTGACAGGGCCTCCTTCCTCGCACCCCAGACCCAGGGAGAGCACATGGTAGCAACTGCGTGACTTCCAGGGCCTATTCCCATTCCCCATTCCCATTCCCAGAACAAGGCAGCCTGGGACACATAACAGGTCGTGTGGATAATCTATTTTAATGAAACCCATTACTTATATATTTACATACACCACACACACACACACACACACACACACACACACACACAGGAAAAGAAAACAAAAACAGACATTACAGCTTAAAAAAATGACAACTGAGCACTGTGGGCTGGAGGTGGGATGCCCACCCCGCAGCACACCCGCCCCACAGATCCCGTCCTCCTCAGGGCGTCCTGGTATTGTTCCTGGCATTCAATCCTTGCCATTCTTCCTGGCCAGGAAGGTGGAGAGGTGCAGGTGGGGTGGGGAGTAGAGGGAGGTCCAGGGCAGGGTGGACGGAGTAGAGGAGGGATGCTGAAGGGTAAGTTAGGGTGGATGGCGAGGACTTTAACAGGAGCAAGAAGCTGCTGTCATCCCGGAATCTGGCGGGAGAAAGAAGAAATGGGAAAGGGAAGACTGGAAGGGGAGCTGAGGGTGGGGTTGGGGGAGGGAGGATGTGTTTCTGTCTCTTTCTCGCAGTTCCACTTCTTTCTGTTCATCCCAGCCTGAGCCAGGCTCAGGGAGGGTCCAGTGACACTAGTGGTTTCTGTCCCCGCAGGACAACTGCTCTAGGGAATGAGCCCCAACGCTGGCAGAAGCTGGGGCTCTCCTCATAGAGACACAGAGCCCGGCTCCCGGGGAGCAATGAAGAGGACATCCGCTTTGGCATTGACGCAGTAGGTGATGACGAGAGAGCAGACCAGGACGCCAAAGCCCACGGCCAGGGTGATGAGCTGCAGGGGAGACAATGCGCTCAGATGATCTCACTGCAGTTTGGGGTAATTGCTTGGGGCTGGGAGCCAGGACATCGGATTCCTGGAGCTGGCTCTAGGCACCAAGTACTGAACAATCAGAGCATCAGCTCCGCAGGCTGGAGACGTAGTCTCCCCTTTTTAAAAGAGCAGTGAGGTCCCTCTGTTCTTGCCTGTCTTGTGTTACGTAGACTTTAAGCACCCTGAAGGCAGGGCCCATGACTTTGATTCTCTTATGGCAATGACATACCTGACTGACTTGTTTCAGGCACTCGTTAATACCGACTGCCTCCTCCTGGGAAGGACTACCTGGGGACACAGGGCTAGGAGTGTCTCCTTGGGCCTGAGAGCACAGCTCCAGCAAGAACACAGAATCACCCCCTCAGTGAAGACAAGCTTCCTGATGGGGCATCCTAGCGGACCAGGGACAGATTCGTAGTAGGTTTTGTGGCAAATCTGGGCGAACGGGAGATGAAGGGGTCACACAGATCTCTGCCACCACCTCTTCCCATCTCACCTCAAGCTCTTTGCTGGCTATGAGAAATATCCGGGCGCGGATGTCTTTCCAGCGGCTCTCTGTCCAGGTAGAATACTCAGTGGAGCCCCACTGCCCAAGTTCGAAGGCAGGAGACACGGCCCTGACCAGTCGGGCCGTGGAACGCACACAATAGGGGAGCCGCTCTGTCCCGTTGGAGTTCAGGGGGCCCTGAACCCACATGTACTCATACAGCTGCAGGAAGACAGGCCGGAGCAGGGGCTGAGCGATCCTTTCTCACTCCCTCCCTTCACCCTTTAGATGGCCCTTTCCACTTAGGCTACTGCCCGTTCAGCACCCACGTTCAAAGGGCTGCATCCCTCCACCTCTCCATCCCAAGCCCGTGGGTCCAACTGGGCCTAGATCCTCCAACTTCCCAAGGGAAAGGGACCCTCGGGGCACCTCCGACACCACTCCCACTCACATCCTTGTTTTCATTGGGGACTTTACTTGGATCCTGGCACTGCTCTCGGGTAAGGTCGACGACCTTGCCAGTCAAATTTGCCAAGGCATACTGCACAACGTAGGTGGTGTTGGTGGGGCTGGAGACAGCGATGTAATGCTGAAGAGGCCCCTGGTCACCTGGTCGGATGCCACAGGGAAGGGGGATTTGGTGGACAGAAGGTGCAGGGCAGATGGGCAGAGACAGGAAGAGCCCAGGATTGGCCAGAGCCAGAGAAGAGAAACAGAAAGAAAGAGAGACAAGGGAAGGTGGAGGGGAGAGAAGAGAGGAAAAAGAAGAAAAAAAGTCAAGATTAAAGCAAAATGATGGCTTTTTCTCTCTCCCTTTCCCAGGCTGGTTCCCATTCCCACACCAGGTGCTCACCCAAGAAGGACCGCAGGTCCTGCCGAAGGATCGACTGGAACCAGGAGTTGTTGGCTCTGACCAGGAAGCCATAGAGCAGGCGGGTAACCTAGGGGGGGCAGGGAGAAGAGAGAGCTCGGTGACATGGAGCCCAGGGACAGAGTGAGTAGTGGAGGTCAAGTCATGAGACAGAAACCAGGCTGGCCTGATAGACTCTGGGTTGGGGAGGACAGTGGCTGGCTCATGAGGCCCAACTGGGACTCTTACAGGCACGGACAGGCCTGCAGAATTCCCAGGTGTGGGAGACCAGGCAAGGGACATAAGGCTGGGGCAGCCTGCCGCACAGATGGACAGAAAGGAGCCAGGGCCCACGTGTTCTTACTGTGTGGGGATCGGCCTGAATAGTGTCCCTGAAGTTGGTTCCTCCTGCAAGCTGGTACAGTGCACGTCCCAGCACCGTGGCCACATCTGCAAGGGCCTGTGGTAGGCGAGGAGGGAGGCTGAATGGCCCACCTCTTCTAACCCCAAACAGTACCGTTCTAACCACTGCACTGTGTCCCCCTGCTCCCGCCCAGCCCAGGCCAGTGCTACCTTGGCAGTGTCTGTCACGAAGTCCAGGTCCTCTTCAGGGCTCTGCTGTCCAGGGTAGCTCACGTTAATGTTCTCAGCAGTGTCATAAACACTATGGTAGTAGCTGCCGGGAAAGCCAACATGAACCTTGGCTACACTCAGCCCCTTCCTCCCTCAAATGCCCCTGATGCAGCAATGTGGTATTTCATTTTTCACCGTCCAGGAAGGGTAGAGAGATTAGAATCCCATACTGAAGAAGGTGTGGAGAAAGGGGGGGTAGGAGTGGGAGTGGCAGTGGTTCCTTAAATACAAAGAGTTTTCTGACAGATGAGGCAGAAAAGGTGAAGGAAATCAGAATGCAGGAATCTCCTCCCCAAGAGATCTTTAAACACAGAGACACTTCTACGGCATGTGGTGGAGGTAGAGGAGGATGGCTAACATGACTTCCGGTGAAGCCTGCCACATCATCAGAGCAACTGTGGGACTGCTCCAGCGAACATGTGCACCGAGGGGGGCTGAGCAGAGGGGAGCAGCACATCTGTTCCCAGATATGAACACGATGCTGGGTCAGACCTCTCCGATGCCCCTTGGGGAGCCCCCAGGAGACAGACCTTAGAAGCAAGGCTAAGAGACTTCCCAGCCTTTACCATCCGTAAATGCCCGTCCCACACAGAACCAAGGCAGCCACATCAGCCCAAAATTTGTTCAAATGATGAATCAGCCCTCACCCCAAAGTGGTATGGATGACACACTGGGAGGAGAACTGACCGAATGCACCAGAACGGCCGCTGTCCAAACTAAAGGAGAAGCTGCTACTTGGTTGTGGTGGGAGAACCTGAGCGGTTAGCAGTCCAGCCTGAGTTAGAAGTTCTCCGCCCGCCCAAGGCTCAAGTTAGAGGCAGTTTGGAGGTGTCTGGGACCAGGAGAGAGGTGACTAACAGGCCTCACCCCTTATTTCTGGAGCTCCCTCACCTGTAGGGGACACTATACCCTCACACTGCACCACATGGCAAGAACATGTGGCATTTCAGAGTATGGTCTGCGGCAGCCCTGGGTGGGCCCCAGACAGGGACAGCTCTCCGTCCCACACCTCGGAAACCCCCTCATCATATCAGCGCTCTTGAGATGATGCCTTCTGCCGGCAGCCCTGGGGAAGTCAGAGCCCCAGAGAGCTTGCAGGAAGGGGAATCATAGCAAGGACGACTGAGCAGGAAAGGGCTAAGGGGAGAATTGTTTCCAAGATGAACATCAAGTCAAATGAGGGGACCAGGTTACACAGAAGTCGGCCCCTGAACAAAGAACACAAAGGGTGGCTCTGGAGAGGTGGTGTGGGGAGAGGGGCGAGCAGTGATCTTTCTGACCAGGAGACATCTCTCTCTGGACCCTGACTGCAGCACAGACTCTCTGGGAAGGAAGCGGAGGCACGCTAGGTCCCTCTTACCGGTTATGGAAGACAGTGGCATGGTCAGTGAGCACAACACCAGAGATGTTTCGGGCTCGAAGAAATCGCTGCAGAGAAGACGGTGGGAGAGGCTGGGACTGGTTCAGCCTCCGGAGGACGACGGTAGGGACGCCGGCACCACTCTCCTCCAGTGTGGTCAGGAGGTGCTCCACCTGGGGGTGGGGGTGGTGGTGGGGGTGTTAACTCGGGGGAGGCTGGGAAAGGCAAGCGGGAGGCCTTTTAGACCTGAAATGCATCCTACTTCAAGCCCCCAGCTTGGGGAGTTGCCTTAAGCCCTCCTAGATCTAAATTCCTCAAGCATTTTGGGATCAAGGCCTCCTGAATCTCCTGCAACTCCTACCATCCTTTTAAAATTATGGCCTGATGAGGGAGAGGCCTGTGTTTTTCATATTTACAGGGAAACCCGACTGTCTTCAGAACTCTGTCTTATCCTCAGTAAAAGCTTCGCTTATTTGTTGTGCAGAATTGCAGGGACAAACAATAATACAAAACAGGGAATCCAGGTGGTAAGGGCTGTAGAAGCTCGGAGCAGGGATAACGCTAAGGCTGCAACGGCAGGAAGAGGCCTCATGGGAAAAAGAGGCCCACGGCTGGGCGTTGAGAGGAAGTAGGAGCTTGAACAAGTAGTGAGGACAGTGGAGGGCATTCTGGGTGGGAAGTCTGACATGACAGGAATGGGGCAGCATGGCCTGGACAACTGGACCGGGGGGGCAGCAATGAGAGAAGGGAGCCAGTCACTACCCTGTCCCCAATGGGCAGCAATAGCTGCGAGGCGCCAAATATCAGAGAACGACCGCCCCATGGAACCAGTGACAGGAGCTGAGCCCATGGTTCCTGCCGGGGAGCTGTAGCAGTCGTGGTGTTCGCCCTTTAACCAACACCCAGCTTCAGGTCCTGTCTCCCAGGCCCGGGGGGCTGTTGGGGAGAGGGCCAGGGCAAGGAGGTGCCCATATTCTGAGCTGTTGAAAACGGAAGTGAGGGGAGAGATGCTCAAGTTACCTGGCTCTGTACGGACTTATTTTTCTGAGACACGGGATCTGTGTGCATCCAAAGCTCTAGTGACTCTCGTAAGGCCACCTGGGGGAGGATGAAGAAGCAACACTTATAATCAGTCTGCCGTTGTGGGAGAAAGGAGTGGGGTCAAAAGAGAAGAGGAGGTGATACCTGCAGTGAGGACAACAGAACAAACAAGGAGGGACCTTTAAGTAGAAAGGAAGGGGCGAGGACACATGCTGCACACCTGTCTCAGCTCCACGAACGAGTCGATGTTTTCTAACTGCACAGGGAACTTGCCCCTCTCCATGTCATAGACCATTCTGGAGCTGCCAATGTAGTCAAACGTCTCCTGAGGGGTAGAGATGGGCGGGGAAGGGAACAGAAGGATTCCCAAGGGTTAGGGCAGCCTGGGCTCCTTGAGGCTAGATCAGAGCTCTCATGAGGCTAGATCAGGCCACTGTCTCATGGCATCGCAGCTGCAGGCTAGCTTTTGCAATCATGTGGCTTTCCTCCTCCCTACCCCGCTTCCCAGCTATGACTCTCCCCCACATGTATGTATCACATGATTTTTTGAGCCTAAAAAAGAGTAGAGCAGCCTCAGTAAGGCCTGAGGCAAGCATCAGCTGCTATGTGCTGCTTCTTGCCCCTTCCATATCTCCACCAACTCAGCCACAGCTGCTGTTCCTTAGTCCAGTCCAGACATCTAGGCGGGGCGGGGCGGGGGGGGGGGGGGGGGGGGGAGCGTGAGTCAGGAGCCTTAGGGCTCCTGAGTGGAGGTGACAGTAAAGGGGCACAGGGAATAAAAGTAGGAGAATGCCTCTAGTAGATGGAATCAGTGGGGGAGGGCAGGTGGGCAGTACACCCCTTCCAGGTCAGGATGCAGAGCCCTCCTTAAATAGGGGTCTCTGGAGGGGAGATACTTGTAGGCACATCCAGAAGCTCTCTGCTGAATAACAACTTAGGTATTGAGATCTTCCCCAAATGGTGGCCCCTCCCACCTTTCTCCCCCACCCCCATTCCTGACCATCTCACTCAGGCCAGAGCCCTTACCCCCTGGAAGAAGACAAACATGACGTTGCGGGGCAGGGTGGTGACGTCGGGCGCCTTGTACAAAGCTTCAGCTGCAGCCAGCTGGGTGACGAAGGAGGCGACAGCACTCTCAGCCCCTGGGGCCACATTCCAGAAAAAGGAACGACTGTCCAGCTGGGTCGAGCGGAGAAGGCAGGGAGGTACACTTTGAACATGGAAATGAGGACCAGGCCCAGCCCCCCTCCTGTTTCAGTCAAGTGAACACTCATGTGCCGAAGCGAGTCCCCCAGCCCAGGCCCCTCTCCATTGGAGGCTCCCACCGTAGCAGCTCTGAAACCTGGCATGGCAACCGAGGTCTGCCTGCCCTTCCTGTGCCAGCCCCGCCTACCTTGCTCAGGGGCCAGCGCTCACCTGGGTGGCAACAACCACAACCTTGTCATCAGGCTCTAGTGTCCCAGATGTATTTATAGGCTTGAGCATGCTCCAGACGTTGTAGTCGGACAGGGGGTCACACACGATTTCTGAGCAGGACACAGACAGTGAGGCATCAGCTGATGTCAGGGTCTTAGAGGTAAACAACCGCAGGTATGGGAGGCGCCTCCGACCAGTGCCCCTGGCCTGTCAGTCACCTTCTCTCTCCCCACTGCTCCACGTTGGTTTCTCTGCCACTGTCCACTTTAGGGACAAGGTATGACTGTTGAGAATGGTTCCTACTTCTCCCACCAGTGCTCGCTGCCTGTGCCCACTCCTCCCCGCCAGGCCTCCCAACATGCTGGTCCCTCACCTGCACCCAGGACACCCAGCATGCCTCGGTCCTGTCCTACCTGGGTTGATGCTGAAGGTGCTCTGGATAGAGCTGCGCCGCATGCAGGTGACAGTGCTGAGGACCGCGTGCATGTGTGAGAAGAGCTGCATGGCACAGAGCGGGAAGACGGGCGCTGAGCCGTTCTGGCTCAGGTTGTGATCTCGATAGCACTAGAAGGGGAGAGGGACCCACTGAGGCAGCTGGCTGGGAGCCCCGCCCATACTTCCCGGGAAGGGGGAGGCCCAGCTCTATCCTGAAGCCACTCCCACGCCTTCCCGGAGTTACAGTTGTCCGGTGCAACCACAGGATCTATAAGGTCAAAGAAAAACTCACGGAGAGTTGTGAAGGGGCACAGTCTCAATGGCTTAGTTGGGAGCAGATGAAATTAACCTGCATCAAATGACCTGCATCAGCCACTGTTTTAATGTGATTTGATGTAAGGAACCCTGGACTGGAAATCTAATGTCAAATTCAAGACAGCTTGGACATCATCCGACCATGTAACTTTGGATGAATCTAACTGCTCTGTTGTTAAAATGAAGAAGCTAGACTAGAATTAGAGAATATTAGAGCTGAAAAGAACTTCAGACATTACTGAACGGAATCTCTCAATTCCTAGTCCAATGCTCTTTTGATCATACTAGGGGTTCTTAACCAGGACTTTATACCTTGTTTCATATTAAATATCCTTTACATTTTCTTCCAGTCTAAACCCCTTAATGCAGGAAAGGCAGGAGAGAAATGGGAGGGGAATGTAAGAAAAATAAATTCCCTGGCTCTTCTTGAAGCAAATGTCTTTCAGAGGGTGCACTAGTGGAATGCGAGTCCCTCCAAACAAGAGGAGAGCCTAAGAAAGCCTTCTCCTACCTGGATTGCTAGGAGCTGGCAGAGTCGTTACCTGCTTGATGACGTTGGTTTCATTTTCATCTTCAAGAAGAAAGATGGGGAAACTAAAGTCTTCATAAGCCAAGCCGTCACCCAGGTAGTTCCACTGTATGTCCCTGCAGTGCGCAAACTCTGGCCCATAGGAGTTGGAGTAAAGGCCTGAAGAGGGGGAGGGGGCGTAGGATGTTGGGACACAAGCACTTAAGGACCAGCGAAGGCTCAGATATTACAGGGTCGGGACTAAGAGTTCCAAAAGAGGGGAACCCAAAGAAGCAAGCATCAACCTGTCACCACCCACAATAAAACAGGCACCGGCATCAGGGAGCCCTAGGCTGGCCAAGCAGGGTCTGAGCATGTGACAAGAAGCAAGAATGGAAGGTCAGGGGAGGCAGGAGGGGGAAGGGATGAAGGGCAAAGAGCAAGAAACACTACCTCTGTTTGGGTGTCAGTTGCTCACGCTACACACAGGTTACCTCCCCCAAACACACACACAGAAAGACACAGACTGATGCAACAATGAGCTCTGGGTGACAGCAGGCTCCGAAGATCCTTCGGGCTCTTACCAAACCCATCGTTGGGACACTGCACACTAGGAGAAAAGCCTGCGGCGGGACTGGGCTTGGCCAAGGACACTGCGAGACCAGCAATGCGACTGGTGCTCCCCTTCAGCTTCTCCATCACCTTCCTAACAGGAGGGAATGACAGGAAGGAAGACAGGAAGCTCATCAGGCAGCCCAACATCCCGCCCCCCAGGATGGAAACAAATGGGAATCAGGGAATCAAACTTGTTGACTCACTTCTTGCCTTTTCAGCCTCTAACTTCTGAGAGGACCATGACCCAATCTAAGCTCAGGGCTCAATCTCATCTACCCTGTGTTTGTGTGACCCTGAGCACCCCTCCTTCCTCTCTGGGGTCCTTACTCACTAGAGTTCTACTTACAAGGTCACCGAGGTAATTCCTGTTGACAGTGACCTTTCCTTGTGAGGAGCACCCCACCCCCTGTCCTGATCAGACCAGGGAAGCCAAGGGAGGCTGTCACTCACAGTGTGGGACTGCCCCTGAATCACCCCCTCGGCATGCAGTCTCCAGCAGACACATCAGTTCTTACCTGGTGAAGAGCGTGCCCTCCAGCAGAACCATGTAAGGGGGGTTGGGGCCATCAGTCAGCACCCACTGCAGGTCCTCTTCTTTCTCCACTACGTGGATGACCCCTGTGTCCCCGCTAATGGAAGCTGCCAGGACAGAATGGCTCACATTAAAGCTCCCACAGTTGACAATTCTGACTTTGCCTCACGGACTCTGCAGATCATCTATCCCCAAACATGTTACAAGACATTTGGGTTAATACAACCACGTCTAGACTTGAACTAAAGAGCCAAAAGGCCCCGTTCCACCTCAGGACTATCAGGAGGCAATGGAGAACAAGAGAGCCCAAGAAGTCTACTCAGGAGGCCTTGTTCATTCATTTTCATTTTCTTGCTTTCTTCCTTCAACCTCATTTAGCCAAATATACAAGGTTCTAGGACAGCAGACATAAAGTGTTCAAACCCGTATTTTCTCCAGAAAATGGCAGGCTCTAAATCTCTATTCATTGTTCTGCCACCGAATCTTCCTTTGTGAAAACATGTGCAGAATCCATTGGCCTCGGTAGCTTTCCTAGACCTTCATTCCTTTGCCCCATTTGAGAGTAGCTTTACTTGCTTTTGGCCAGTTTTAGGTAAAGTTCATCAAGAACTCGGAGGTCTCCTGAACAGTCTCCTCACTGGTGGGCCGTAAGCGGGTTAGAGATGTGCTGGGACTGATTCCCCTCATTTCCGGGACTAGGGTTTCCAATGGCCCTCGGCTGGTCACCCTCAGCCAGGAGCAGACTCACCCGGTATGGGAAGAAGATAAGCTATGACACTGAACTTCAAACACCTGGACTCTAACCGGGGTTCCAGGGAGTGACTATGTAGTCTTAAGTAACTTGCTTATTTTCTTTGGGCCTTCAGTGAGAAATTTTTCCACTCCTATTTATCTCATACTGTGGGGGCACATGAAAAAAAGGAAAGAAAAGAAGGAACTAAAAAAAAAACAAAAAACACCTACATACACCCTTTGAGTACTCTAAAATGGTCCAACAGAAACGGAGCATTATAATCAGAAAATCAAATCTGGGGCCATTTCTCCTTAATTTTATCCAGCTAACAACCCTAATTAAAGACATACAGATATGAAGGAAGGCTTACAAATGAGTAGGTTGAAAAGGAAACAAGATCTTAATGAGGAAATGGCCAGAGTCCAGCTCCTCCCCGCTCGTTTCTCTGCACTGGCACTTGGCTACTGCTCTGCTTCCCACAGGGCTGCTCTAAGAGCCTCCGGCAGAATGACTCATTCCCAAAGGTGATATCTTGGAAGTCAGCTCCAGGATAGTCTAAGCTCAGCCCACAATGGAGCTGGCTGTCTTCTACCCACGGACCAGTTTAAGAACTAAGTCCAACAAAAATTTTACTTGGAACCAGTTAACCTACTCCCAGCACCTCCTGCAGCCGAGACATGGGACAGTGAACATGGAGTATAGCTCAGGGAAGGATTGGGTGGAAAAGTAGTAACTGTCGCCTTGAGCAACTGTTTCACTTATCTCCTACCAAACTGAAAGGTTTCAGGAAATCACAGTACAGCTGAGAGCACACTACTTACTCAGCATCATCAATAAACATCTATTAAAGCTCTGTGCAGGTATATGCTAACTGTTTTTATAGAAGTGAAATTCAAAGGTGACCAATTTGATGACGAAGGAGCCAAGATCTGATTCTGTTTCCTGCTTACCTGAAAAGCAATCTGACAGAGCTACTTACTACCCCCAGAACAAAATCTGAAGACAGCAGGTTAAGCAGAAGGGGAACTGGGATTCAACCTGTAGACCACAGTTTTTCCCCCTTTCATAGTTTTGTGACCATGTTGTCACAGTACCCTGTTTTGGAACACATTTACAAAGCCTGAAGACAAATTCAAATGCTTTACTAATTCGTCTTGCAATTATATGGCTTTCTCAATGCCTTCTCTTCAAATAGTTTATTGCCTGTAAAAGGCCATTTTGGTTCCCAAAAGATCATTCGGAGGGCAGGTGATGACTGCTCCATAGAATATGGAATGTCTTTCTCCTTAGAAAACAGCATAGTTGTCTACTTAACCTACTGGGTGGCTAAGAGTCCTGGCTTAGACCCAGGACCACCAGGACTCAAACCTTGGCTTCATCACTTAATAGCAGGATGATCTTGGAAAAGTTATTCAACTCTTCTAAGTCTCAATTTCATCACTTGTAAAATGAGATAATAATAGTAGCTACGTCATGAAGATTAAATGAGATGCATGTTTAAGAAGTTTAGTATGCAGAACTTACTAGATGTTAACTCTTCCTAATTATCTTGCCTGGTTTGACAAGTGGTTCTCTACCACCTCCCACCCACGTAGCTTAATTTGTGTGCTGAGACGTCTATGCAGGACTTGGATCTTTACATCTAGGCCACAGTCTGAAATATCCACAGCCACAAACACAAATCCCAACCTCAACTCACAGTGGCAGCCAATCTGATGAGTGGCATTGAGCAGACGGACGCAGGGAGCTGTTTTATTTAAAGGGATGTAGATCTTCCTCTCCACGGAGTTTCCCCCACACAAACCTGATCAGAAGATAAAAAGTGTTAGAAAAAAATTGAGAGATGAGAGCACTAGCCTCCATCTTGTCATTAGCTCACTGTATGTCCTGGATATATCATACTGTCTGAAACAGGGCTAATGTCTACTCTTCCCACTTCTTGGGCACATTATTGGGACACCCAGCTATGTGCTTATTACATAGAGCAACGGACAGTGAAGCTAAAAGAGGGAAAACTTCATTTGTCAAAGGAAAGGCATTTAACCTCAGATGTACCAGTTTCTGATTGCATGGGTGACCACACTTCTACTTTTCTGCTCATCTCCGGAGAAGCTACCGCCTTGGATACGGATAGGAAGAGCAAACGTGGAGACTCATTCCCCCGGGGGCCACTCCCTACAACACGGTCATCAAAAAGCCCACAAGTTACAGGGCCTTGGGAGCTGGACACAGTCCCCGGTGAGGAGGGAAAGGAAAGGGAAAGAACTGGCCTCAGGGGCCTCCTGAGGGGAGACCTACTACAGGTGTATCAAACCGCAAGGACACGCACAAGAAGAATGGGGAGAAAACCTACGCCACACACCTGTCAGTTCATCCAGCACCAGCGGCTGATTTATGTGCACATAGTGTGGGCGGCTATAGTTTCTCCTCTGGGGATCTTGGGAAGCAATATGGATTTGGGGGAAGGCGTGGTCATGGTTATACACAGGCACGTTTGCATTTTTAAGGCTTGACAGCCTAGAACGCCATATCTACACTAATAAAAGAGAAAAATGGTAATTGGCGTACGAGCTACCCTTTTCATTGGCTAATCAGGGCTATATGCAAATTAACTGCCAACTAAGATTGGCAGTTAACTGCCAACAAGATGGCGGTTAATTTGCATATGTAGGCACAATGCAGGGAGGCGAAAGGTAAAGCAGGAAGAAGCCCCCTGCCACTGACAGTGATCGGAAACCCAGGGGGGTGCTAAGAGCCCCCAGGGCCGCCTTTGCCCTGCCCCCCAGCCATGATCGGAGAATCAGGCGCCTTTGCCACCGTGGCCAGTGATAGCAGGAAGTAGGAGTGGAGCCAGCGATGAGAGCTGGGCATGGTCGAAGCTGGCAGTCCCGGGAGCTAGGGGGTCCTTTGCCTGGGCCTAAAGTGGAGCCCACGATCGCGGGGCCGCTGCAGCTGCGGGTCCCTC
>NW_006282378.1:323626-330253 GCF_000327345.1 Myotis davidii
TCAGGCGATCGGAGGGGGATGGGGGTCTACACCTCTGGCCGAGGCATCAGGCCTGGGCCGAGGGCAGAGCCAGCAATTGGAGGGGTCTGTGGGTCCCCTGCCCAGGCCTGATGCCTGGGCCAGAGGCATCAGGCCTGGGCTGGGGGCAGAACCAGTGATGGGGGGAAATGAGGGTCCCCTGCCCAGGCCTGCGATTGGAGGGTGATGGGGGGTCAAAGCCTGAGGGCTCCCAGTATGTGAGAGGGGGCAGGCTGGGCTGAGGGACACTCCCCCCGCCCCCACACACACACCCAGTGCACTAATTTCGTGCACGGGGCCCCTAGTACCATTATAAATGCCTAACGTCCCTTGAATCATTATTTCACGGTCTACAATTAAGAGTACCCATACCCTACTTTTGTCTCACTTTACTGATGAGACGAACTGAGGCATAGCACAGGGACGCGGGTTGATGGTGGAATCAACAGAGAAACAAACGAGGGATCTAGTTTCCTAATAGCGCTGCCCTGCCCCACGAAACGCGGCTGCTTTCACCTTGAAACGTCTAAACGTCTTGGGGAGGAAGCTAAGCTGACACCTGTCCTCCTTGTGGGTGGGGTGGCCGGGGACCTGGGGAAAGGAGGCATCCGGATCAAGTGAGAGTCCAGGCGGCGGCCTGCAGGAGGACCTGGGGCGACCAGACGAGGCACGGGGCAGAGGGGACCTTCAGGTCCCGGGAAAGGGGAACTTCTGTCGTGGGAACGAAAGAAAAAGAGGATTTCCAGGGCGGGAGGACGGCGGGGCGGCGGGAACCAGGAGGCCGACCGGAAAGTTCTCCTCGCAGAGTGGAGCTCACGGGTCGGGGAGGCCTCACCTGCCAGGAGGACGCAGAAAGACAGCAGGCACAGAAGACCCCGACTTCCCAGCTCAGCCGCGGAGCCGCCCCCAGCCGTAGCCATCTTGCATCTCGGCGGACCGGAAGCCTCGGCTCCCTTCCGCCCGGCAGTGGCCTCTCTAGGCCACCCTGGCGCCTTCTCGGTGGCCAGGAGCGGCAGGGACCGGAAGTTCGTGTCCGCGGGAGCTTCCGGGAGCCTGGGAGCCCTACCTGAAGGGGGCTCTCCATACTTTTGTGAGTTTTACTAGCAGAAGCCACACCAAATTCTCAGGGTAAAGAACAAATAAAAATCCTCGCTACTTCTAGCAGGCAGAACACAGAAGTGGAGCCGGGGGGCTGGGTGTCGGAGCGGCGCTGTCACGGGGGAGAGCGGACCGACGTGTGGGCCTGAGTGACCCGGGTGCGGACCCAGAGGAAGGGGGCGGGAGGGCGGTTAGGCCGGCGGGCGGCCCTCCGGCCGGCTCTGCTTGTGCGATGTCCCTGCGGTTTGATCACCTGTAGGCCCCTTCCCGGTTCTCTCCCTTCCCCTCACCCGGGGCCGTGTCCAGCTCCCAAGGCCCAGCAGCCAGCCAGCTTTTAAAAAAAAATTTTTTTTATTGATTGATTGATTTTAGAGAGAGAGGAAGTGGGAGAAGGAGAGTGAGAGAGTGTGAGAGAGTGCCATAATGTGTTATTCCACTTATGTATGCATTCATTGATTGATTCTTGTATGTGCCCCGACCGGGAATTGAACCTGCAAACCCCGCCGGCTTTTTGAGGACCGTGTTGGAGGGAGTGTCCCGGGCGATCGAGTCTCGACCTCTGCTCTTCGTATCCAAGTCTGTTCGTATCCGAGTCGGTAGCCTCCCCCGGAGATGAGCAGTGGCCGCCTCTCTTAAGGAGGCCGGGGCGCACCCGCTCAAGCCCGAGAGCCTCCCCTGTCATTTCTCACTTGGAAGCAGGACAGAGAGGCCTGTAACCCCAGCAAAGGCTGAGCTTGCTGGGGTTGCCGGATGAACAGTGAACACCTTTCTGGTATTGTTCGCGGTTTTTCTGAAATGCAGATTTAACTGGGCATCTTTATTTCCTAAACATGGCAAGCCTAGAGCTTGAGTGTCAGCGGATGGGCTGGAGGGCAGGTGGTCTCTCAGAACGTTAGGATGGGGAAGGCAGAGAAGTAAGGGCTTCTGAAATTTGGGAGAAATACGTATCTTGACTGTTCAGTAAGATGCCACACGGCAAGGTGGGTAGGAACTTAGCCTGTGGAGTCGGATGGGCTTGCTTTGGGTGCCGAAAGATCCAGTACGCGGGGCGCCTTACTTAACATTCTAAATCTCTCTTTCCTCATCTGTAAGGTGTGAATAATTAACATTCTCGTACAGACAGAATTAATAATGAGAAAGTATGTGAAAAGTGCTTATTACAGTGCCTGGCATAGACTCAGGCTCAAAACCCAGAGGGCACTTTTGAGGTGAGAATAGATGCTGAGCAGTTTCTAAATCTTGTGAGAACGTGATCACGATGAGTACCATTAAAAATTCCTGGGTGCGCCGAAACCGGTTTGGCTCACTGGATAGAGCGTCGGCCTGCGGACTGAAGGGTCCCAGGTTCGATTCCGGTTAAGGGCATGTACCTGGGTTGCGGGCACATCCCCAGTGGGGAGTGTGCAGGAGGCAGCTGATCGATGTTTCTCTCTCATCGATGTTTCTAACTCTCTATCTCTCTCCCTTCCTCTCTGTAAAAAATCAATAAAAATATTTAAAAAAAAAATTCCTGGGTGGTTGAAATGGGTCTTTATAATCATTGTATTTTCTGTTCTGCTCCTAATTTTTTATTGGGCAGTAGAGAAGGAAAGTGGGGGAGGGGGGAGAGAAGGAAAGGTGTCATAATATTTGAGAGTGAATATCCATTCATGAGTGTCCCTATGTGTCATACAGGAAAAAAGTGAACAAACTAATGAAAAAAATATCAATTTAGAGAAGAAATGTTCAATAAACAAATGAAAATGTTATACACCTCACTGTACACCTAAAACTAATACAAAACAGTATTGAATGTAAACTAATTTTAAAAAGAGAGAAATCTTGATAAAAAATTTAAAAATAAAACGAAAATATTGTATACCTCACTAGTAATTAAAGAAGTGTAAAAAAGAAAGTGAGAATACCTTTATTTTTGGGTCTTAGATTTGTAAAATAAACAAAACAAGTAACTGATTACATGGTTAATGTGTGCAAAATACCATTTCTAGGTCTTTATAAAGCAGTAATAATGCAAATAGGCTATATTTGGAAGTGTCTCAATTTGGCCCTGTTTTCTGATAGAACAAAAGTGAAGGGGAAAAGCTTTACTGCCCATCATTAGAGTCATGTTAAGATGGCACATTTGTACCTTGCGGTTGTTAAAAAGAATGAGGTTTTGTTTATATGTACTTAAATATAATAAGACCCATGATAAATAGTTAACTAATAAAAGAAGTTTGGCCCTAACCAGTTTGGCTCAGTGGATAGAGCGTTGGCCAGCAGACTACTAGTAAAGGGTCCCGGGTTCGATTGTGGTCAAGGGCATGTACCTTGGTTGTGGGCTTGATCTCTAGTAGGGGTTGTTTGGGAGACAGCTGATCGATGTTTCTCTCTCATTGATGTTTCTAACTCTCTATCCCTCTCCCTTCCTCTCTGTAAAAAATCAATAAAATATATTTTTAAAAAGAAGTTTGCAGGGAAAATGTTACCTTCATTTTCATAGAGTGTATGGTCTGCATTAAAAATTGGAAAGGATACACTCTAAACTGTTAACAGTTGTTACTTCCTTAAATTTCCATTTCCAGTCATGATGGAGTAATAGGGACCAGGTTTAGCTTCCCACCTTAAACAACCGCACACCTGAACAAATGTATAAAACAATTTCAGACATTGGATGACAGCCACTGCAGGAAGTGATTCTTGATAGAAGGGAAATAAACAAGATGAGTCCTATGATGGCTTTTAGCTTACTACCTGGGGAGAGTTTCCAGGCTGCAGTGGAGGGAGGGGGCAGAGCCTTGTGGCCTCACTGAGGAGAACAGAGTTTAGAGTTCAGGGAAGCCAAGACAGCTAGAATTTGCTGGGCAAAATACCAGAAAAGAGGGAGGTGCTCAGAGAACACCTGAGTTCTGCAGGGCATCCCGTTGGGACTTTGAGTACTAATGCATGTGAGGAAAGGACCCAAGGCCTGGAAAAGAACGGCTGGAGAAAAGAAGGCAGAACTCCCTGGAGCTCACGTAGGGCTGGGAGTAGTTTGTGTTCCTACTAGCCAAGATGGAGAGACCTCCTAATACTACAAGGCATCACACAAAGACCTCAGCAGGGCATTGCCTCAATAGTAGTGTCAGATAGACCCACACTAATGTGGACCCACACTAATAAAACAGTCTGGTCGGTGTGGCTTAGTGGTTGAGCATCGACCTGTGAACCAGGAGGTCACGGTTCAATTCCTGGTCGGGGCACATGCCCAGGTTGTGGGTTCGATCCCCAGTGTGGGGTGTGCAGGAGGCTGCTAATCAGTGATTCTCTCTCATCATTGATGTTTCTATCTCTCCCTCTCTCTTCCTCTCTGAAATCAATAAAAAAAAATTAAAATTTTTTATAAAACTTAAAAGCAAGTCTCAAAAGGGTTAACTGATTCCAAATAACTTAACTGCATCATAAAACAAAGCCCAACAATATTTAAAGGCACGTAACAAAAATCCAGGACCTTATAGCATAAATCAGGGGTGGGCAAACTTTTTGACTCGAGGGCCACAGTGGGTTCTTAAACTGGACCGGAGGGCCGGAACAAAAGCATGGATGGAGTGTTTGTGTGAACTAATATAAATTCAAAGTAAACATTATTACATAAAAGGGTACGGTCTTTTTTTTCAATAGTTTTATTCATTTCAAACGGGCCGGATCCGGCCGTAGTTTGCCCACGGCTGGCATAAATGCACAATGTCTAGCAGTGAATGAATAAATGAACGTAGAATTAACCTAAGCTGTTCCTTTTTCTATCAGAATTGACAGGAAGTGACATTTGGCATTTAGCTCATTGGACCATTTTCTTTTTTCCCCCAGGACTCAGTTTTCACCCCAAAAGACCCTGGATCCTGACCAGTTTACACAATGGGGTCATCCAGTTATGGGACTATCGGATGTGCACCCTCATTGACAAGTTTGATGAACATGATGGTAAGATAATTGTTTTTAGGGGGAAGTTAAAGATAGAAGTATTGTCTTCTGGAATAGTTTAAGCCTTGTTTGACATTAATGTCTTAGGATTAAATAATGTGGAGGGAATATAACTGAAAAATCCTGAATAAGAACCACCTTGGAGATTAGGAAGCAAAGCTCTCTTTAACATATATTGCCTGCCTTCTCCAGGTCCAGTCCGAGGCATTGACTTCCATAAGCAGCAGCCACTGTTTGTCTCTGGAGGAGACGACTATAAAATTAAGGTACAGAGGGTCTGTCATTACTGAAGTAAAGGTCAGAGGATGTGAGGTTTGGGAATTGTGGATTAAAAAGCAGTAGTACATCTTACTCATAGAGAGCTCATGATTTTGACTTTATTTAGCAACATTTATTGAATGCTTACTGTGTACCAGACACTTATTTTTGGAGAATTCAGAAATAAGAAATGGTCTCTGGTCATGAGATTTTATTCTATTAGAAGAGATAAATGTATATCCAAATAATAGCTGGGTTAGTGAGCAATAAAATAGTGAGATAACCAAAGTGAAATAGGGGAGAGCAATTCAGGTACAAAGACATAAAGGCATGACATAGCTGGATACATTTGAGAAACTGTAATTAGTTTTGTTTGGATAAAATCTGGAGAAAACGAGAGAAAGGAGTGCTCTTAGCACTTTAATTGAAGTGATCATGGAGTTTGCATGCTCAGGAGTTTGATTGTCATACAGATAACAAGGAACCATTAAAGGGGTTTGTATAGAGGAATGATATCCGATTAACACTTTTTTTAAAAAGAAGATTACTTGGGTGGCAATGTAAAGAAGAGATTGGATGAATTGGGCAAGACGGGAAACAGAGATACCAGTTAGGAGACTGTTTTATGTATAAGTCCATGTGAGAGAAGAACAGCGTCTGAGCTTAGGCAGTAGCATTTGAAATGGAGAGAAAGATTGACGTGAATGCTCAAGAAATGAATTTGTCTTTTGCATGGATATTGGTGGGATGGTAAGGGAAAATAAATGAGATTATTCATATCAGGTTTCTAGTTTAGGTCACTGGGTAGAAGATGTACTATTAACCAGGAAAGGAAAAATAAGAGGTACGCTTTTCTGAAGTGGAAAAGGGTGGTGTCTCAGTCTGTTTGAGTTACTGTCACAAAATACCTCGGACTAGGTGGCTTATAGACAACAGAAATTTATTTCTCAAAGTTCTGGAGGCTGGAGGTCCAAGGTCAGGGTGCCAGCATGGTTGAGATCTGATGAAGGTCCTCTCCAGGAAGCAGACTGCTGACTTCTCATTGTGTACTCAGGTGGGGTCTCTGGGGTCTCTCTTGTAAGGACACTAATCCTATTCACGAGGGCCCCACACTTATAACCTAAGTACCTCTGAAAGACCTCACCTCTTTAATACCATTTCCTTAGGCATTTGGATTTCAACATATGAATTTTGGGGAGGACACAGATGGGTAATGAATAGTATCTTGGCTCTGATGTGTTTGAGGTACCTAAAGGCATGTCTGCACTGGAGATTTATTTGGGAGTTGTCATCAGGAAGGAGGGCAGCAAAACA